>NW_003852418.1:10822885-10848874 GCF_000181295.1 Otolemur garnettii | reverse complement strand
GACAGAACCTCAAGCTGTCCCCCTGGGTAGAGTGCCCTGACATCACAGCTCACAGCAACCTCCAACTCCTGGGCTCAAGCGAGACTCCTGCCTCCGCCTCCCACGTAGCTGGGACCACAGACACCTGCCACAATGCCCAGCTATTTTTTTTGGCTGCAGCCATCATTGTTGTTTGGCAGGCCCAGGCTGGATTTGAGCCTGCCTCCTTAGGTGTATGTGGCTGGCGCCTTAGCCGCTTGAGCCACAGGGGTGGAACCAGGCTATTTATATTAAATGCTGACATATGAGTAGGATACCTCTGGAAGGAAATGTAATAAGTTGGTAAGAGTGGTTGCCTTTGGGGAGAGGATCTGAGAGGCAGAGAAGGAAGGAGGGAGAATTACTATTTCTCTCTACCTTTATGTACCTTTTGAAATATTTACCACATTCCTTGTATTTTCTATTTAACTAAAGAAAGGTTAAGTGATTACTTCTGGAGAACTAAACAAGGAGTGGAAAGGAAAGGATGGTTACTTTTTACACATACGTGTGCACATACATGCGGGAAGTTCTAACAAGTTCATGAACTTGCCACCAGGGGCTTACGTTGGCAGCACTGTACAAACAACTCAGTCAGGTTTCATAACCTTGGTATATCAGTGTGTCACAGCTCTGTTTATGTCAGCATGTGGCCACGTCTGGCTGAGTCGTTTTTATGAATGTTGTGTGTTTTTTGTGTGCCATCACAAGAATGTTGGAGCTTGAATCAGAGCAATGAACAAATGTTAAATTTCTTCCACTTTGCAAAAGTAGAAGTGAAATTGGGGGCATTTTAGCCCAAGTTTATGGAGATAATGGCACGAAGGGTGTATAAATGGATTAAACATGTTTTTGAGGGGAGAGAAAGCGTCACTGATGAAGAGAGGTCAGGGTGACCAGTAACAAGCAGACCTGATGAGCACATGGCAAAAATCTGTCAAATCGTGCATCAAAATCATTGGCTGACTGTGAGAAGCATAGAAGACCAAGTAAACATTGATAGAGAAATAGGAAAACCTTCACGGAAAATCTTGGCATGAGAAAGGTGTGGCCATTACATCACGGCAATCCATCAGCTCACATGGTGCTATCTCTCCCTCAGAGAGTTTTCAGCCAGTAAACAAATAACTGTATTGGGACAACCTCCCGACTCACCTGATCTAGGCCCCCAATGACTTTTTTTCTTTAACTGGAGATAAAGGAAATATGGAAAGGAAGACGTTTTGATGATATTCAAGACATCAAGGGTAATACTACAACAGCGCTGATGGCCATTGCAGAAAAAAGAGTTTCAAAATTGCTCTGAAGAGCAGACTAGGTGCTGGTTTCAATGCATTGCGTCTGAAGGAGAGTACGTCAAAGGAGACCATAGTGATATTCAGCAATGAAGTATGGGGCACCTTTTCTAGAATGAGTTTGTAAACGTAATTGTCCGACTTCATATGTGTGTGTGTATGTGTATAACATAAATATGCAATTTATAAAATGTTTACAAAGAAAGATTTACAAACACACAGAGAGAGAAGGTCCCTGTTGACATAAGGGTCAAATTAGGTCCCTGACAACACAAATGATGTGTCCCCATGACAAGGCCCAATAGCTTCCTATAAAGTTCCCTTCCTCCTCCTTTATCTGATTTCTCTCTTTCCTGCCAGGTTTGAAGCATCCAAGTAACTTGTGACCCAGTTCCCAGAAAATCTCCCTTGCTGTCCTTTTGTAAGGGCGCTAGGGAGGGCAGGCTACTTGGCAGTAGCCACATCTCCAAACACAAAGAGAAACTTTTTGGTTTTTTGTTTTTGGGGGGGGTTTGAGACAGAGTCTCAAGCTGCTGCCCTGGGTAGAGTGCTGTGGCATCATAGCACACAGCAACCTCCTTTTTTTTTTTTTTATTAAATCATAGCTATGTACATTAATACAATCATGAGGTACGATGTGCTGGTTTTATATACAATTTGAAATATTTTCATCAAACTGGTTAACATAGCCTTCACAGCATTTTCTTAGTTATTGTGTTAAGACAGTTATGTTCTACACCTAGTAAATTTCACATGTACCCTTGTAAGATGAACTGTAGGTGTGGTCTCACCAATTACCTTTCCTCCACCCATCCTCCCCCTTCCCTCCTCTCCCTCTCCCCTTTCCCCTTCTTCTTGGGCTATAATCAGGTTATAGCTTTCATAAGCAACCTTCATTTTTAATAGAGACACAGTCTCACTTTTGCTCAGGCTGGTCTCAAACTTGTGAGCTCAAGTAGTACACCCACCTTGGCCTCTCGGAACAAAGAGAAACTATTCTCCTCTTCACTGAGGAGGGAGAGGGAGACCTGTTAGAATGAGGAGGGCTGCCCAGCTGAGGTGGTGCACCCTCTCTCCATGGGTCTGGGTTGAAGGCAGCTGTGCTCTGGGTACGGGTATTGGTCAGTCTCCCTTCACCCTTTCCTTCTTTCTTTCTTTCTTTCTTTCTTTCCTTCTTTCTTCCTTCCTTCCTTCCTTTCCTCCCTCCCTCCCTTTCATTCTTTCTTTCTTTCTTTTTTTTGAGACAGTATTTCTCTGTTGCTCCAGCTAGAGTGCAGTGGCATCACCTGCAACCTCAAGCTCCTGAGTTCAAGCAATCCTTCTGCTTCATCCTCCCAAGTAGCTGAGACAACACATGTATACCACCACACCACACCCATATATTTTTGTTTGTAAAAGTGAGGTCTTGCCGTGTGACCCAGACTAGTCTTGAACACCTGAGCTCAAGTGATCCTTCTGCCCTGGCCTCCCAAAGTGCTGAGATTACAGGCTTGAGCCATCATCATGGCCTACTATGCATTTCTATTTTTGTTTTTTGTTTGTTTGTTTTGCAGTTTTTGGTTAGAACTGGGTTGGAACCCATCACCTCCAGCATATGGGGCCGGAGCCCTACTCCTTAAGCCACAGGCACCGCCCTCTTGTTTTGTTTTTTGAGACAGAGTCTCACTATGTCACCCTAGGTAGAGTGCCATGGCATCACAGCTCACAGCAACCTCAAACTCTTGGGCTTAAGCGCTTCTCTTGCCCAGCCATAGCTGGGACTACAGGCACCTGCCACAATACCAACTATTTTGTTGTTGTTGTTGTTGTTGCAGTTGTCATTGTTGTTGG
This sequence comes from Otolemur garnettii, assembly GCF_000181295.1. NCBI lineage: Eukaryota > Metazoa > Chordata > Mammalia > Primates > Galagidae > Otolemur > Otolemur garnettii. Next base: position 10,845,731 of record NW_003852418.1, on the reverse strand, counting down.
CCTGGGCCAGATGGAACCCGCCAGCCTCAGTGTATGTGGCCAGAGCCCTACCCACTAAGCTACCGGCACCACACATTTCTATTTCAGTTATCTACTGCTATAGAATGAGCCACCATAGAACTTAGAGCCTTAAAACAATTTTGCATTACCTCTCATAGTCCTGTGGGTTGACAGAGCTCAGCCAGGTGGTCCCTACTTGGAGTCTCATGCAGTTGCACTCAGAAACCAGCAAGGCTTGCGTGGGTTGGATGTCCCCAATGACTTCTTCACTCACATGTCTGGTGCCTCAGTTGAGATGGCTGGAGCAACCAAGGGCTACTGGGCATCTTTTCCTTCCACGTTGGCCTTCCCTCATGCCTCGCTTGCCTTCCTCACATCATGGTGGTCTCAAAGTAATCAAACCTCTTTGAGAGCAACTGGAGTATCCGAGAGCAGTGTTCCAAAAGACCAAGGTGGACACACCACAAGGCTTCTCATGACCTTCTGGCCTCAGAAGTCAGGCACATCTCTTCTACTACATCTCATTGGTTACCTGGGACCATCCTGGAATGAAAGGGGGAAGAGCCGCCCAAGAGTGTGAAGACCAGAGGGTGTGGGTCTCAGTGGGCCATCTTTGGGGTACAGGTCCCACAACGCTGCTTGTCATTCAGTGCTTTCTTCTCTGAGTTCTCTTATCACCTCTTTAGGTGGTTCCTCCTCATCTTCTGGCTTCATGCTACTCAAGTAATATGAGTCAAGCTGAGACCTGACCTTTCCAGCTCCATCTCCCTTAGTGATCTTGCCCAGTCTCATGCCTCTAAACACCTGTCAAGTGACAACACCTAAATTTGCATCTCCAGCATGGAGATCTCCCCTGGACTCCAATCTCCCACAGCCTACTCAACTTTTCCATTTGGATGTCTTACCAGGACCTCGGTGTTTGCAGGTTTTTTTTTTTTCCCAAATGGTTCTTTATTCATAAACTTGATGCAAATTTACAAAATTTACTATACACTGCCAAATAAATCTGCAATGAAAAATAAACCGCCCCAAAAAATAAAAAAAACAAAGCATGCCAAATGCACAGCTCTCAATCTGCTAGCCATCAGGATATTAAAGAATTCAAGAATATATTCAAGATTCAGCCTTAGGTTGAAGGAACTTTAATGCTTTAAAGGATTCTGCCCTGTCCCTTGTTCTCTGAGTAACTGGCCATCAGAACTTTATACAAATGTAACCCCAGTGTATAAGAATACAGAAAGTCTTTCTACTTCCCTCTTAACCGAAATAGAATCAAAAGAAATTAAACACACACAATAATGCAGAAGTGCCAAGTCTTTCGGATGTGGTTTACAAAGTTAAAAACTGAATCTTAAACCCAATGGATAAGAAACACTTTTGAACTTTGTAACTGATGCGTGCAGAAAATTATGCTTCTGGATTTCCTTTTTAAAGGGCTTAACCCCTAGAATTTATTTTAAATCAAACCCGGGTATATAAAAAAATCAATTATCAACCAAAAAGGACTGACTGAGTCAGGTAAGGCAGTAAAATGGAGAGTACCTTGATTTGAGTTAAGTTTTATAAAAGAATTAATAACATATGTAGAGTTCCTATTAGCCTATCAATGTAAAAGCCATTGTTACTACTATAGCAAAAAATTTAAGAGTCTCTGACTTAGGTATCTTTTTGTACTTAACTGTGCAGCTTTTGCTCAAGGAGTCTGCCTTTGTGCCAATCGCTTTAAAAGTTTATTAGTTTACAATGATTGCAACATCTCGTTAATAGAATAGAAATGCAAAATGACTGAGTGTTTTCAATAACTTCACGTTCTATGTTGTGGCTCTTCTTCATAAGAAATATTGAACAGGGTGGCACCTGTGCCTCAAAGGAGTAGGGCCCTGGCCCCATATGCCGGAGTGGGTAGTTCAAACCCAGCCCTGACCAAAAACAAACAAAAAACAACAATAATAAATTAGTTGTGTATCTTACACTTTAAAAAAAAAAAAAGAAATATTGACCCAACAATAAGCAGATTCAGCCCATCAAGACTCTGATGTCCCAGAGAAAACACTACTTACAAACTTTAACTGGCATAGCCTTGCATAACATAACTCAATTAAGGGTGTATCTTAGGGAAATAGTTCATATCTTCACATAGCCATACAGAAAAATAATTTAATGAGTAGGTTTCCTGTAATTATTTTGGCAATATCATAAAATGGTTTTAGACCTGAAAGAGCTACTCTGATTTAGAAGATCTTAAATTTTTTAAACCAGTGTCAATTCACTAAACTTTTATTGGCTCTAAACAGAACAACATCTTGCGATTCTTCATAACCTATGGGCTCAATATAGGAAAGTTACCCTAAAGCTGCATCTTCCGTAACTTGATGCTGACTTGTCTTCCTAAAAGATTTCACTTTTCAAAAGAGAGAGATGATAAGGAGTGGCCAGTATGTGTATTTATTAGGAAAAATACAGGAAAGACTCCATGGCTCAGTCCAAGATCCCTGAAATGAGCAAAATGAAAAGGCTGTAACTTATACTGTATGTCAGTTGACAGATTATCCACTAAAATATCTATTAGCTAACATCTTCAGTATGGCTGTTATAGGGGCACTCAAAGCTTGTGGCTGCATGTTCGAAAGATTTTCTTTAAAGCAACATTTCTCCAGCTTGGTGCCTGTGGCTCAAGTAGCTAAGGCGCCAGTCACATATACCTGAGCTGGCGGGTTCAAATCCAGCCCGGCCGGCCAAACAATAATGACGGCTGCAACCAAAAATTAGCCGGGCGTTGTGGCCGGCGCCTGTGGTCCCAGCTACTTGGGAGGCGGAGGTAGGAGACTCGCTTGAGCCCAGGAGTTGGAGGTTGCTGTGAGCTGTGATGCCATAGCACTCTACCCAGGGGGACAGCTTGAGGCTCTGTCTCAAAAAAAAAAAAAGATCTGACAATCACTGTGCAAAGGACTGTCTGGGTCAACCTTCTGTAGTTTTTACATGACAGTCATATAAACTGTCTGAGTTCCACCGAATAGATCCCTATTTTATGACTCTGTGATCTGTATATGTCCCTGTGCTCTCTCCTAAGTCTGTCTGAAGCTTGTACTGACCCAGACACAGCACCATTTAAATGTTCTGGCCGTTGAGTCTTCCTAATTTTCTCTAATATTGCCAAACTTTCTTTCTCAATACCTTCATCCTCCGACTTTTTCCCACTAGAAAAAGATATTAGTGATCTAAGGCTTCTCTATCTCCAGTCATCTCTTCCTCTTCCTCATCTTCTAAAGTCGCTTCTTCTGCTGTTCCATTCTGGCCCGCGGGTAGTGGCTGATGGAGCCTCTCCATACTCAGGCGCTTAGGAAGGTTATATAATCTGCAGAGTTCACCTATCCACCACTTCAACTGCTGAAGGAGCCAACTGTTGATCTTAGCATCTTCTAGACGTTCCAGAACTGATCTCAGATCGGGGCCATCAGAGTCCACAAACCACAAGACTGAAGAAGATGGACAGGATTCCGTCATGTTGCAGTGAGTGAGCGGCAGCGACGCTGGCGGAGGCACCAGCAACTGAATATGCAGCTCGTCCGCTCCCTGCTGACCATGCGGAATCGCTCCTAGTTCTTGTCGAAGATGGACGCCAGGAACTTCAGCTCGGCCTTGAGCCCTAACACGGACGTCTTCCCCTCATCTCCAGCAGGAGGGGTGCGGAAGGGGAGCCCGGGCCTGGAGAGCCGCTGTCACCGCCGCGCTCTCGCGGCTCCGCCTCTCCCCGCCGCAGCGACCCGCGCCCGCGGCTGAAAAATGGCCAGGGGCATGGAGGACTCGGCGGGCAGCAGCGCAGGGGCCCAGGCGACTGCTCCCTTTGTAACCGACTCCACCAGTATGCAGTTTTAAAGCCACATTTCAGCGTGAGTAAGAGCAAGACTCCATCTCTACCAAAAATAGGGGAGAAAAAAAGAAAAAACAGCCAGGCGTTACAGCCAGTGCCTGCAGTCCCAGCTACTCAGGAAGCTGAAGCAGGAGGATCGCTGGAGCCCAGGCACTTGTGGTTGCTATGAGATAGGATGATGCCACCAGATGGCAGAACAAGACCCTGTCCTAAAATAATTAGAACAAAATAAACAAAACAAATAAAATAAAATATCACTTTCCATCCATTGTTCCCAGTCACTGTTCTCCTCCCAACATTCTGGGACTCAGGTACTGGCATTTCTTGTCCTTCCAGTTGCTCCAAAAGTTCTGGAGTTGGTCATGATTCTTCTGTATCCTCACCCTCATCAAACCCTTTGAATATCGGTCACTGCTCACCTGAACCACGTAAATAACCTCATAATTGGTCTCCTTCCACCTTTATCTCCCAAGGCCTAATTTGCAGCCAGCAGCCAGGAATTCTGTTTAACTTAAATCAGATCATCTCCCTCCTCTGCTCAGAAACCCCCAATGTTTTCTCGTTTCACTCAGTATTATTTCAAGGGCCTACCTGATCCAACACCCTCTCATCTCTCTGACCTCAATCCTTGGTATTCTCTCCTTTGCTGATACCACTTGGGCTACACTGACCTTGGTGCTCTTAGAATATGCCAGTTGTGCCTTGGGGCCTTTGCACTTGCTGTCCTTGCTGGCTGGAATGTTCTTTCTCCCACATATGCCCTTGGCTTATTGCTACTCTTTTTCAGCTCTCTATTCAAATATCTCCTCATCAAGGCCACTTGATATAAAATACTAACAAAGTCTCTTCTTGCTATGCAGGAAAGATCTAGGCAGCTCATCTCTTCTGCAACTCAGGAGGGCTTCTTTGAGATCACATTTAAGCTAAGACCAGTACAAGGAGAGCACCTTTTCCCCAGCCACTTCAGTAAAAAGTGCTAATGCTGAATCCTGTTGCACCCATCTGGGGATCCATCCCATCCCTAAACCCATCACTGGAACCAGGAAGATGAAAACTGCTGACTGGCCAGCCCCAGGCCTTGTTCCTCTCCAGGAGCCAGCATTTCCAGGCATCTTCACCCAAACCTCACAGACTGAGAATGATGGAAGAATTGTTCACCCCCCAAGAATTTTGGGGGTGAGTTATCAGAAAGAGTGTGGGTGCTGGGCAGGAAAAGACAGCAGCCACCCACTGCAAAGACTTAGCTCGAATCTCACCCATATGCCAGAGATGACAGGTTCAGACCCAGCCCCGGCCAAAAAAGCCAAGCATAAACACACACACACACACACACACACGCACACGAATCACCAATAAACATATAAGACGCTACTCAATAGCATTAGTCATCAGGAAAATACACATTAAAATCACAACGAGCTACCACTTTGCATCCATTAGCATGGCTAAAATTAGAAAGACGGATCAGAACAGCATTCATGAGGATCTGGAGCACAGGGACCCTCATCCAACCCTGGTGAGAACACAGAATGAGGTGACGCACTTTGAAAAACAGTTTGGCAGTGTCCTGAAAAGCTAAACCTGTACCTACCATAGGATACAACCCACTCCCAGGCATTTGCCAGAGAGAAACTAATACATTTGAACATGCAAAGATTTGTACACAGATGTTCACAGCAGCTTCGTTTGTAATCACCCCAAACTAGAAAGCAACCTAAAAAGTCCATGAACCGATGAATGGTGTATCCATGCCTTGGGATACAACATGGCAATAGAAAGGAACAGATCGCTGATACCCACAACATGGATGAATCTCAAAATCATCACGCTGAGTGAAAGAAGCCAGGCAAAAGTACACATGCTACATAATTCCATCTATATGAAATCAATGCAAACTAATTTACAGTGACAGGGGTAGTTCAGAGGGGATATCAGGAGGGACAAATTGCGAAGGGGCACAGGGCAACTTTAGGAAGTGAGATGACTATGTTCTCTCACTATGACTATGGAGAGGTGGTTTCGTGGATGTATGTCCAGAGTGATCAAATTTAAATATGTGCCATGAAGTACTTCAATTATACCTCAATAAAGGTGGGGGGATTGAATCTAAGAAAAATCACACACACACACACACATGAAAGACACATATTTGAAAGAAAACACACCAAACAGTTAAGTATAATATTTACCTTCAGAGAATGGGAAAGGAGGCAAGAGCTATGGCTTGTCACCCTACACACGGCTTTCTATTATAGTTTAAGTTGTTTACAACAAGACTGTATTAATTATGAGGGGTCTTTTTGGCAGGGAAAGCAATACAGTTTTTGCCCCCAAGCCTGGGCCTGGCATTCAAGAGAGCTGTCATATGCCAGGAAACCAACCAGGTCTTTCTGCAAACAAAGAAACCTCCTAGATCTGAGCCAAGGGTTTCTGGGGCAAATTCCCATCTGAAGTCAATGAAAAATGTCCTCCCTCAGAACAAGGATTTTGTTTACACCTTGTGTCTACATTCCAGACTGAGGCGCACATGGAATGATTGTCCAGAAAGATAGTGGAGTCATTAATATCTGTCCAGAGTGGGCTCATCGCGCCAACTTCCCATCAGGGTAATTCAACCAGCTGTCAGCCCTGTTATCAGTCCCTGCAGTGACTGTGCGGGCAGAGGTCGGGCACCTCTGGACACTATACTGTTTTCTCGGAAATGCAAACCGAGCCGGTGCTGGGATGCTCTGGCCTGCCTGGCTTGGAGAGAGGTCCAAGATTCGGGCAAATGTGGACCCTCTGGCTTGTTGGGAGATTGGCTGGGTACAGATGTCTGAGTGTCTGGGTTTGCGTGGCTGCCCACATGGTATGATTCTGTTTTCCTTTTTCCTTTTTGGAAACAGAGCCTCACCATATCACCCTTGGTAGACTGCTGTGGCATCACAGCTCACAGCAACCTCAAACTCTTGGGCTTAAGTGATTCTCTTGCCTTAGCCTCCCAAGTAACTGGGATTACAGGTGTCCACCAAAACGCCTGGCTATTTTTTGTTGCAGTTGTCATTGTTGTTTAGCTGGCCTGGGCCAGGTTCGAACCCGCTAGCCCCAGTGTATGTGGCTGGCACCATAACCGCTATGCTATGGGCACGGAGGCTGCTTCCATTTTTGTAACCCACCCTCATGGGACCATTGGAGGTTTGAATGCGTTAGCTGACGAACATGGCAGAACATGAGAAGTGCCTGGAGAGAGTTTTTCATGATACTCAATGGCTGAAATCTTCTGCCAAAGATTCCAATTTAATCAATCTGGAATACAATCAGGAGACATCACTGTTTTGTTTTGTTTTGGCTTAGTCATAAGGTGACCAGACGTCCTGCTTTTGGTGGGACAGTCCCAATTTTTAACAATTTGTCCCACGTCCTGCGGCGTTTTAAAAAAGTCCCGATTTTTGGAAAGACAAGCTAGGGAACAGCAGGAGAACAGGAAGGGAATAGACGGTTTTTGGCTGCCATGTGGTTATTTCGCCAGGATATGAGTTTTATATTATTTTTGTTAATTTTATAATGTTAAACTTTAATATAACAAATAATTGTTGAGAACTGATTATCAAGAACTGCTTATCAAAGTTCTCATTGTTCATCAGTTGTTAGAATTCAACCACCCTTGTTTGGACTTAATGAACAATGGCATTTCTTGGCATTGGCAACCATGAAAACATTTTGTAACTGTCTCTCAGAGGATACACATTGTACTGCCTGCTAGTGCTAGTTAAACAAGTGATGTCAACAAAGCAGCTATTCAGATAATTTAGGTAAGTTATTTATTTATTTATTTCATGAATTTAGCAGATAGTACTTGTATTATTTATATTTTATAGTGGTGGCAAAAAGTCTAGTGCCAACCTTGAAAGTGACACAACTTACAAGGCATCGTTATTAAAAAAATATATTGATAAGGAAAAGGTTAAACCTTGGGCATCAGCAAAAATCACAATAGAGAACAAATGGTTAGAAATATTTCATCATTTTGAAACAAACCATGTTCCATACAATAATGCACTAAAAATTGTGGGATACGCACTGTCCTTACCAAGAACTAATGCTGTGACTGAATGTGTTTTTTCTATGGTAAATAAAGTGTGGACATCAGAAAAATCACAATTAAGTGTTAAGACTTTGAAAGCCATTTTATGTGTGAAATATAATTTAACAAATTCTTGTGAAAATTTTCATGACCTTTTAAACAATGACAGCAATCTACTAAAAAAAATTCACTCAAATGAGAAATATGCCAAAGAGTAAAATAATACTATACATAATTTTTTAATGTATTATATTTGTAAATTGTGCTTACATTGAAATTTTAAAAAATATATTACAATACTATTTTTGCATTCTATGAAAATTTTTGTTGCTCCGTAAGACCAAATTTTTTTTTTTTTGAGACAGAGTCTCACTTTGTTGCCCTTATTAGAGTGCCATAAAGTCACAGCTCACAGCAACCTCTGGGCTTAGGTGATTCTCTTGCCTCAGCCTCCCTAGTAGCTGGGACTACAGGTGCCCGCCACGACACCCGGCTATTTTTTTGTTGCAGTTTAGCTGGGGCTGGGTTTGAACTCACCACCCTGGGTATATGGAGCCGGCGTCCAACTCTCTGAGCCACAGCACTGCCCCAAATTTTTAATTAAGAACCCCACCTCACCCCCTGGTCAATGGTGCCCCGCTTTACCAATGTTAAAATCAGGTCACCTTAAGCTTGCACCTTCAGCCAAGCCATCCTTCTCTCCCAGAGAGAAATTACCACCCAACAGAGTGAGACTCTGTCTCAAAAGCAAACAAACAAACAAATAAGTGGGTTATCTCTGAGTTGTATTTAGAAGCATTTAATGTCCTGCTACTCAGAAAATGGTCCAGGAACCTGCAGGACCACATCCCCTGGAAACTTCCTAGAAACACAGAATCTCAAACCCCACCTAAGACTTACTAAATCAGAATCTGCACATTTAATCCAGATATCTTTTTTCAAAATGCTTACATTTTTGGCCAAATATCCTATACAGACTTAGTTTTACCTTGTAAAGAAACATTCAAAATCCCCATGAAGAACAGAGAAGCACTGCTTTAACCTATACAGCAGTGTATACGCTTTGGATTTCTGGGCCTTTCTATGAGCCCTGTCTACTAACAGCTGCATGAAATCATGTTATTCTTTTCTTTTTTTTCTTTTAGAGACAGAATCTCACTTTTTCACCCTCAGTAGAGTACCGTAGCATCACAGCTCACAGCAACCTCCAGCTCTTGGGCTTAGACAATTCTCTTGCCTCAGCCTCCTGAGTAGCTGGGACCACAGGCACCCACCACAAACGCTATTTTTTGTTGCAGTTTGGCCGAGGCCAGGTTTGAACCCACCACCCTCGGTACATGGGGCCAGGACCCTACTCACTGAGCCATAGGAGCCGCCCAGAAATCATGTTATTCTTAATCATATGAAAATAAAAAAAAAAAATGCAGATACAACATACTGGAGCTCCCCAGTCAATTTTCTCATACACCTGAGCTGTCAGGGTTGGGAGGGGGAACGTCTGGCTTCACCTGCTGCGAAGAGGGGCTCTTCCTTCTGCCAGTGAGTCTCCAAGGAAGGGAAAAGCAGTTGCTGGGTAGGAACCAGAAAAGTTTACCCCAAATAAATATTATTAGTGCCTATTGTCAGAGGTAGGACAAGGCTCAGAGGTGTGAAGTCACTTGCCTAACATCACACAGGCAGAAAGTTCTACCACTTTGTAGGAAACTGGCATACATTTCTATAAATAAGAGTGGCGGAGTTTGTCGGTGCCGGGAGCTGGGGCCTGACCCCAGATCCTGTGAAGTCAAATAAGATGATCTAGCCACTTCCTCATGCTGCCTTCCTGTAGCCTTTTGTATATACATATTATATAATATGTTTTCAAGGACAGAGCTAACTCGGGGTGGGGGTCAATAAGGGATTCACCTGACTTCCTGGATGGCTAGCCACAGTCAGAGAGAAGAGATGGTTGCTGATACGGCTGGAATTCTCCTAGCTGCTCTTGGATCCCACCCAACTCGAAATGCATATGGCACCCTTTGACACATGTTATTTTTACCATGACAAATGTTATTTTTACCATTTCCTGGCAAATGTCTGGCTGGCTCCACTGGTAAATGATGCCGTTCAGGGTGGAGCCGGCTGCTTGACATTCTCTAAATGGTTAACTTTCCAGCTCAATTTCCCTTCCTGGCAGAGATTCTGGGAAATCAGAGCCTCATGAATTAGAGATGTGGAAAATTCCTGGCCAGGGAATGAAACACGGTGAGCGTTTATAGAGAAATTTCTGGAGTTTACATTTTTGTTCCACCTTAACGTGAGTCCAGGTCTGGGAAGTGTGTGTTGAACTGATGTCAGTTATCTGTCTGGGGCCCAAGTTTATCACTGGACAAGTTAATCAGCCACTGAAGTAGAATGTTGCACACAATTCTGTCAGTCATGCCCATCTCCGAGCTTTGCACGTTCTGTTCCCTCTCCTGGAATGCTCTTCCCTTTCAGTTTTTCTCATGCCCAGCTCCTTTTCATCCTCAGGCCTTGGCTCGCATGCCATGTCCTTAGAGGGTCCTTCCCTGAACTTTGTAACCAAAGTAGCGCTCCAGTCATTTCTCTTCCCATCCTTCTATCTTATTTCCTTCATGGTCTGAAATTACCTTCTCTGTGTATGTGTTTACCTGTTTATTGGCTGTCTCCCCTCCTAGAATGAAACCTTTATGAGATCAAAAGCCACATATTTCCTGGCTCTGTCTGCTGAGAGCACCAGACGCAGTAACAATCCAGCAGCAGTGAGCTCACCTGACTCCTGGTTGTGGGTTTCTCCTGTAACAGGAACCCAGACTCCATGAAGAAACAAATGATTCCAGAGTTGGCATAAGGAAAGTATCAGTGACCCAGTTATCATCAACACTAACAGGACAAACTGGTATCATACACCTCCTGACATTCTGTGCTGAGAAGGACACATATTTCTGTGTAGTGTTGCCCCAAAATGCATAACCTAAATTCGTTCATAAGGAAACATCAGACCTCATGAAACCCAAATGGAGGAACATTCTACAAAATAGCCAGTATGCGGGCGGCGCCTGTGGCTCAAGGAGTAGGGCGCTGGCCTCATATGCCAGAGGTGGCAGGTTCAAACCCAGCCCTGGCCAAAAAGCTGCAAAAAAAAGAAAAAAAATAGCCAGTAACTCTAAAAGTATCAAGATTGTGAAAGACAAAAGTGGAAGGAGAAAGGACAATGAAATGTAATATGTGTTCTTAGATTGAATCTTAGACTAGAAAAAGATTATTAATGCGGAACATATTGGCAAAATTTGAATGAGTTCAGGTGATTGGATATATTAAAAGTGTAGACTTCGCTATGCAATTCAGCCATGTAACAAAAAGCCGCGTGTACCTCCTATTTAAATAAAATGTTTCTATTTAAATAAGAAATAATTTGGGCCTGGCACAGTGGCTCACGCCTGTAATCCTAGCACTCTAGGAGGAGGAGAAGGGTGGATTGCTTGAGCTCAGGAGTTCAAAACCAGCTAGAGCAAGAGCAAGACCCTGTCCCTATGGCTCAGCGCCCATAGCTCAGTGGTTAGGGCATCAGCCACATACACCCAGGTTGGTGGGTTTGAACCCAGCCCAGGCTGAGGCCTACTAAACACAGTGACAACTGCAACCAAAAAATAGCTGGGGCTCAGCACCTATAGCTCAAGTGGCTAAGGCACCGGCCACATGCACCAGAGCTGGAGGGTTTGAATCCAGCCCAGACCCACCAAACAACAGTGACAGCTACAACTGCAACCAAAAAGTAGCTGTACATTGTGGCGGCACCTGTAGTCCGAGCTACTTGTAAAGCTGAGGCAAGGGTGGCGCTGTGGCTCAAAGGAGTAGGGTGTCGGCCCCATATGCTGGAGGTGGCGGGTTCAAACCCAGCCCTGGCCAAAAACTGCAAAAAAAAATAAAAAGTAAAGCTGAGGCAAGAAAATCGCTTAAGCCCAGGAGTTGGAGGTTGCTATGAGCTGTAATGCCATAGCACTCTACCCAGGGCAACAGCTTGAGGCTCTGTCTCCAAAAAAAAAAAAGAAAGAAAGAAAAATAGCTCAGTGTTGTGGCAGGTGCCTGTAGTCCTAGCTACTTGGCAGGCTGAGGCAAGAGAATTGCTTAAGCCCAAGAGTTTGAGGTTGCTGTGAGCTATGACGCCACAGTACTCTACTGAGGGTGACATAGTGAGACTCTGTCTCACACACACAAAAAAAAAATTAGAGATGAAGAAAATTTCTGGCAAGGGAATGAAACATGTTGAGTGTTTATAGAGAAATTTCTGGAGTTTACATTTTTCTTCCACCTTAATGTGAGTCCAGGTCTGGGAAGTGTGTGTTGAACTGATGTCAGTGATGTGCCTGGAGCCAAAGTCTATCTAAAAAAACACTGTGGGGCCCAAGTTTATACTAAAAAATAGAAAACCTAGCTGGGCATCATGGTGGGCACCTGTGGGTCCCACAGCTACTCAGAAGCTGAGGCAAGAAGATCACCCAAGAGTTTGAGGTTGCTGTGAGTTATGATGCCACAGCACTCTACCCAGGGTAATAGAATAAGACTCTAACTCAACAAAAACAAAAATAAGTAAGTAAATAAATAAACAAATAATCTGAATGAAATTTATAGAACTGATTAGTTCTTAAAGTAGAACTGCTGGCTCCTTTAGCCAAAGTCCAGGTAGTGGTATCAAATTCCATTGGTAAACTTTGTATTCTTCACCCCTACAAGTCCACAATAAAAGAGAAAAAAGAAGAGACCTAGTTTCACTTAGGAAAGTCCTTGATGAAGCAGTAAAAATTGCTAATTTTATCACATTTCAACCTTGAATAAATGTACTTTTTAAATTCTTTGGGACTATGGCTCCGTGCCCATAGCTCAGTGGTTAGGGCGCTGGCCACATACACTCAGGCTGTTGGATTCAACCCCAGCCCAGGCTGCTAAACAACAAAGATAACTGCAACAACAACAAAAGAAAAGCCAGACGTTGTGGTAAGCGCCTGTAGTCCCAGCTACTTGGGAGCCTGAGGCAAGAAAATCGCTTAAGCCCAAGAGTTTGAGGTTGCTGTGAGCTGTGTTGCTACAGAGGGCAACACAGTGAGACTCTGTCTCAAAAAAAAAAAAAAACTGCAGGTGCAGTTTAAGGGGTACTGTTGCCTCAAGAATTCTACAAGGCTGGCTCCGCGCCTGTGGCTCAAACAGCTAAGGCGCCAGCCACATACACCTGAGCTGGCGGGTTCAAATCCAGCCCAGGCCCGCCAAACAACAATGACAGCTGCAACCAAAAAATAGCCGGGCATTATGGCATGTGCCTGTAATCCCAGCTACTAGGGAGGTGGAGGCAGGAGAATCGCTTGAGCCCAGGAGTTGGAGATTGCTGTGAGCTGTGATGCCACAGCACTCTGCCCAGGGTGATAGCTTGAGGCTCTATCTAAAAAAAAAAAAAAAAAAATTCTACAAGGCTGCAATCACAGAGCCATATAGGACTATGGTTTCATCATTTGACTGAGGGGGGATCCACTTCCAAGTACACATGTGTGTGTCCTGGCAGGATTCACTTCCTCATAGATAGATGGACTGAGGGCCTTTGTTCCTTGCCACAGGTATTCACCATGTAGCAGCTGGCTTCCCTCAGAGCAAGAAGAGAAAGCAAGGGTCAGCAAGTCAGAAATCACTGTCTTTTTTGTAACTTAATCTCACTTTTACCAAGATCTGTTTATTAGGATGACATCACTAGGTCCATCCCACACTTGAGAGGAGGAGATTGGAGATGACCATGACTACTGGAGTCAAGTTCATTGGGAACCAATTCAGATCCCCCAAATACTTGATAATAACAATAATGACCATGTACAAAGTGTTTACTACTTGCTAGGCATTGATTGTGCTAACACGTTTCTACATATTATTGCATACAATCCTTACAATCTACAAAGTAGATACAATTCATGAGACCATTTTGTATGTGAGAAAATAGGCACAGAGAGGTTAAGTAACTTTCCCAAAGTCACCCAGCTAGTAAATGGTAGAGCAAGAAATATTGACTGATATTTGCACAAGACTAGAAAATTACAAACCACTTTTCTTTTACCCTCACAGCAGTATTGTGAGTTGGGAATCATAAATCACATTTTTATCCATGATAAAACTAAAATTTAGAAATAAAAATGGTAGAGACTATTGTGTGAACATTTGGTACATATGAGCTGTCTTTCTAGAGATTTACATCCATTGCCCAACTCACCACTCTCATTATTCCTGGTCTGTCTTGATCACCAAATGCTGATATTTAAAGATTCACAGCCAGGCCTTGTAGCCCCTGTAATCCTCGCTACTCAGGAGGCTGAGGCAGGAGGATTATGTGAGTTTGAGACCAACCTGGGCAACACAGTGAGACCCTGTCTCTTAAAAAAAAGGGGAAAAAATAGAGATGCAGGATGAATTGTTATTAAAATAATCCAATCCTCCTGTAGGGATGTTTTCTTTAGCATCTTTTTTGGGTTAGGACATCTCTCTCTGGATCTGTTTTCTTACGCATCAAGAAAGTTTTTAAGACCTTAGCATTATGTTGGCTCAGCACCTGTAGCTCTGCAGCTAGGACACTAGCCACATATACCAGAGCTGGCAGGTTCAAATCCAGCCTGGGCCTGCCAAACAACAATGACAACTACAACCAGAATAAAAGTAGCCAGGCATTGTGGCAGGCGCCTGTTGTCCCAGCTACTTGGGAGGTTGAAGCAAGAGAATCACTTAAGCCCAAGAGTTTAAGGTTGCTGTGATCTATGACACCACAGCACTCTACCCAGAGCAACATAGTGAGACTCTGTCTCAAAAAAAAAAAAAAAAAAATGACTCTAGCTTTGTGGGGAATTAGGCATCAGATAAAATTTATTGCTTGGAAAAATAACATCGGGCAGTTCCTGTGGCTCAAGGAGTAGGGTGCCAGCCCCATATATCAGAGGTGGCGGGTTCAAACTCGGCCCCAGCCAAAAAAATAAATAAATAAATAACATCAAGCTGAATACTTTTCTCTAACCTCATCTGAAGTTCACCAATTGGCCAGTTTTCCCAGTCATATCAGCACCTTAGGAGATTTTTCACTAAAGGCGAATTTCTCAGCCTAGGACTGCATTTCTGTAACCAGAGACTGCACACACTAAAGAAAATTATTTAAAAGGAGGAAAGAAGGATGAAGAAAAAACGCAATTATTTTAAGTGGATCTAAAAATAAGAGAACAAGAGCTCAATTTTTTCACTTTTTCCAGATTCTAAAAAACAAACAAAAAAATAGAGTCAGTACCATACCATTAAGTTACTGACTCCGTTGCTAAGGTCTATGATGGGCACATAGAGTTGGTCCATTTGTCAGGTCTTTTTTTTTTTTTTTTTTTGAGACAATCTCACTTTGTCACCCTAGGTAGAGGGCCCTGGTGTCATAGTTCACAGCAACCTCAGATTCCTGGGCTTAAGTGATTATTTTGCCTCATCCTCCCAAGTAGCTAGGACTACAGTGCCTGCTACAATGCCCAGCTATTTTTAGAGACAGAGTCTTGCTCTTGCTCAGGCTGGTCTCAAACTCAGGCAATCCACCTGCCACTGCACCCCGGCCTCATTTGTCAGGTCTTTACCAAGCTTTTTTTTTTTTTTTTTTGAGACAGAGTCTCACTCTGTCACCCTGGGTAGAGTGCTGTGGTGTCATATTTTACAGCAACCTCAAACAATCCTCTTGCCTCAGCCTCCCAAGTAGCCGGGACTATAGGCACCTGCCACCATGCCTGGCTAGTTTTGCTATTTTTAGTAGAGATGGGATCTCCTCTTGCTCAGGCTGGTCTCGAACTCCTAAACTCACTTAATCCACCTGCCTTGGTCTCCCAGAGTGCTAGCATTACAGGCGAGAGCCATTGCACCCAGGCTGGAGGTAATTTTTAAATTAAAATTTATTTTTTGCTAATCTGCATTTTCGCACTTCCTTCTACAATGTGTCACTTTTTAACACATTGTAATTTAAAAAAACAAAGTGAAGGTTGGGCCAAAAAAAAAAAATCATCTTCATTCCACTTTGTCCTTCCTCCTTCCCTCCCTCCCTCCCTCCGTCCCTTGTGTCTTTTCTCTCTTCTTTTCTCTTCTTTCTTTCACTTTTGAGACAGAGGCTTGTTCTGTTGCCCCAGGCTAGAGTACACGGCAGCGCGCTAGCTCACAGCAACTTCAAACTCCTGAGCTCAAGTGATCCTCCCACCTCAGCCTTCCTAGTAGCTGGGACTACAGGCACCTGCCACAATGCCTGGCTAGTTTTTAGACATGAGCTCTTGATCTCAGAACTCCTGAGCTCAGGAGATCCTTCCTATCTAGGCCTCCCAGTGCATCCACCTGCAGCATTTTCATTGAGCTTTCATGCCAGACACTTTCCACACTCAATCTTTGCAACAACCCAGTGAGGCATTGTTATTAGTCTTGATTTACAGGTGAGGCATAGACAGATGATGTGACTTCCCAAGGTCACACAGCTGGGAAATGAGAGGTCCCTGGATGCCAACCCATATCGGATTTGCTTGGTGTGGGGGTTATCTGACTGTACCATACACATATGCTCTTTTTTTAGAGACAGAGTCTCACTTTATTGCCCTGGGTAGAGTGCCGTGGCTGCACAGCTCACAGCAACCTCCAACTCCTGAGCTTAAGCGATTCTCCTGCCTCAGCCTCCTTAGTAGCTGGGACTATAGGCGTCTGCTACGACGCCCTGCTATTTTTTCTTGCAGTTTGGCGGGGCTGGGCTTGTACCAACCACCCTCGGTATATGGGGCTGGTGCCCTACTCCTTTGAGTCACAGGCACCGCCCACATACATTCTTTTTTTTCATAGCAACACTCTGGCTCCCAAAGGAGTCGTGGCATTTCCTATGACTTTTCCTAGTTGAAAAATCTGAATACAGAGTTATTTTGGTTTAATACCAGTTCCATCTTCTAAATTTTACATATCTTTTCATAACAAGCACATATTATTTTTATATTCTAAAATATTGAATATTTTATGTCCTTCTTGACTGGCTATAAGAGTCATCCTTTTTTAAAAAAGATGATTTGAAAAGTTTTATTTCTATCTTTCTAATTTTGCCTGAAGTCATTTTATTTTGAAATGAAAGCTTTCTTTGAAAATGACATATTATAATGATGCAGTCCATTGCCAGAAAAAGGAGAGTTCTTCACTATTCCTTGATAAGAAAGGACCCTGGGCCAGATGTTGGGAGAAACTCACTGTGTCCTTGAACACCTTGAGCCTCAGTTTCCACATCTCTAAAATGGGGCTAGGGTTAAGGTGCTAAATGGTTTCCTATAGCTTTGATAGTCAATGACTACATAAGTTACCAGATGTGCTTCACCCATAAAACAGGAGATATAAGTGTGCTTTTTTCCTTTAAGAGTCATAAACTAATAGAATTTAAAATCTGAGAGGACCAGCTCTAAGATGAATGAAACTCTTTGACACCTATGTGTATCACAGAAAGTTACCTTTTGTGTCAACACTGTAGTGGGTACTCCAACCTTTTATATTACCAGAGTTTATTGTTACCCTTGAACATTTTTTAAAGTTGTGGTAAAATGCACATAGCATGGCTCGGCGCCTGTGGCTCAAGCGGCTAAGGTGCCAGCCACATACACCTAAGGTGGCGGGTTCGAATCCCCAACCCGGCCCGCCAAACAACAATGATGGCTGCAACCAAAAAAATGGCCGGGCATTGTGGCGGGCGCCTGTAGTCCCAGCTACTTGGGAGGCGGAGGCAGGAGACTCGCTTGAGCCCAGGAGTTGGAGGTTGCTGTGAGCTGTGATGCCATGGCACTCTACCCAGGGGGATAGCTCGACGCTCTGTCTCAAAAAAAAAAAAATGCACATGGCATAAAATTTATCATCTTAACCTTTTTTTTTTTTTAGAGACAGAGTCTCACTATGTCACCCTTGGTACAGTGCTGTGGTGTCACAGCACACAGCAACCTTAAACTCTTGGTCTCAAGCGATTCTCTGGCCTCAGCCTCCCAAGTAGCTAGGACTACAGGCACCTACCACAGTGCTGGCTATTTTTAGATAGAGGGTCTCAATCTTCATCAGCCTGGTCTCAAAATCGTGAGCTCAAGTAATCCACCCACCTCAGCCCTCCCCAAGTGCTAGGATTACAGGCATTAGCCCCTGAGCCTGGCCTCCTTTACCATTTTTAAATCAGGTTGTCTTAGGCCAGGTGTGGCAGGTCACACCTGTAATCCCAGCACTTTGGGAGGCCAAGGCAGAAAGATTCATTGAGGCTAGGAGTTCAAGATCAGGCTATGTAACATAATAAAACCCCATCTCAAAAATGAAATAAATAAATCTGATTGTCTTTTTTTTTTTTTGTAGAGACAAAGTCTCACTTTATCACCTTTGGTAGAGTGTTGTAGCATCACAGCTCACAGCAACCTCCAGCTCTTGGCCTTAGGCGATTCTCTTGCCTCAGCCTCCCAAGTAGCTGGAACTATAGGCGCCTGTCCCAATGCCCAGTTATTTTTTTGTTGTTGTTGCAGTTTGACCGAGGCCGGGTTTGAACCCGCTACCCTCAGTATATGGGGCCGGTGCCCTACCCACTGAGCCACAGGAGCTGCCCAATCTGGTGTTCTTTTTTATTGTTGAGTTGTAGAACTTCTTTTTTTGAGATGGAGTCTCACTATGTTGCCCTCAGTAGAGTATGGTGGCATCACAACTCACAGCAACCTCCAACTCTATGGCTTAAGTGATTCTCTTGTCTCAGCCTTCCAAGTAGCTGGTACTACAGGCACCTGCCACAAGGCCAAACTATTTTTTTGTTGTTGTTGTCATTGTTGTTTAGCAGGCTCGGGCTGGGTTTGAACCTACCAGCCCTGGTGCATGTGGCCAGTGCTCTAATCACTGAACTACAGGCACCAAGCTTAGAACTTCTATAAATATTCTTCCTATTAACTCCTTATCAGACACATGATTTGCAAATTTTCTTCTATTCTACACACTGCCCTTTCACCCCATTGACTGTGCCTTTTGATATACAGAAGTTTTTAATTTTGATATAGTCCAACTTATCTAGTTTTACTTTTGTTGCTTAAGTATCATCTTTTAGGCCAGCTATGGTGGCTCATGACTATAATCCTAGAACTCGGGGAGGCTGAGGTGGGAGGATTGCCTGTGCTCAGGAGTTAGAGACCAGCCTGAACAAGAGAGAGACCCCCCCCATCTCTACTAAAAATAGAAAAATTAACCAGGTATTGTGGTGGGCATCTGTAGTCCCAGCTATTCAGCAGGCTGAGGCAGGAGGATTGCTCGAACCCAGGAGTTTGAGGTTGCTGTGAGCTATGACGCCCAGCACTCTCTCCAGGGCAACAGAGTGAGACTCTGTCTTAAAAATGAAAGAAAGAAAGAAAAGAAAGAAGAAGGAAGAGAGGGAAAGAGAGGAATAAAAGATGATCTTTTTTTTTTTTTTTTCGCCCAGTCTTCACTTTGTTTCTTTTTTTCTTCCTTAAGATTTTTTTTTTTTTTTTGAGACAGAGTAGAGTATTGTAAAGTCACAGGTCACAGCAACCTCCAACTCCTTGGGCTTAGGCAATTCTCTTGCCTCAGCCTCCCAAGTAGCTGGAACTACAGGCGCCCGCTACAACGCCCCATTATTTTTTTATTGCAGTTTGGATAGGGCTGGGCTTGAACCCACCACCCTCGGTATATAGGGCCAGCGCCCTACTCCCTGAGCCACAGGTGCCGCCCTTCACTTTGTTTTTTAAATTATAGTGTGTTAAAAGTAGTACATTGTAGAAGAAAGTGAGAAAATGCAGATAAGCAAAAAAAAAAAATTTGGTTTTTAATCTCTTTTACTATTTTAATCTCCATTACTGTTCCCCACTACAAGAAACCATGGCTCCTTGGAAATGCAGCTGATTCCAGGACTGGAACAAGGACAATACAAGCTCAGCCTGGGACATCAGGGTATCCGAAAAGGAGGACACATTCAAAAATTAATGGGGTCACTCAGAAGGATACAGAAGCCAGCTTGAAGGGTCTTTATGGGCCAAAGTTGTGGCAATTTGAATACCAAAAAAGGATAATGAATTCAGGATAGTGGTTACCTTCAAAGAGGAGGGTGCTGTTGTGCCTTGGAGGGTTTCTAGGGTCCTAGCAGGCTTGTTTGTTTTCATTTCATTTTGTTTTTGTTTGTTTGTTTGTTTGAGACAGGAGCCTCAAGCTATCCCCCTGGGTAGAGTGCCATGGCATCACAGCTCACAGCAACCTCCAACTCCTGGGCTCAAGTGAGTCTCCTGCCTCAGCCTCCCAAGTAGCTGGGATCACAGGTGCTCACCACAACGCCTGGCTATTTTTTGGTTGCAGCCATCATTGTTGTTTGGCGGGCCCAGGGATTCGAACCCGCCACCTTAGGTGTACATGGCTGGTGCCTTAGCCACTTGAGCCACAGGCACTGAGCCTTCATTTTGTTTTGAAAGAATTATTGCTCTATGACCCAGGCTAGAGTCAGTGGCATCATCACAGCCCACTTCAACCTCACATTCCTGGGCTCAAGTGATCCTCTTGCTTCAGCCTCCCAAGTATGTGGAAGTACAGGTGCTCACCACCATGCTAGTCTAATTTTTCTTTTCTTTTCTTGAGACAGTCTTGCTTTGTAGCCCTCGGTAGAGTGCCGTGGTGTCACAGCTCACAACAACCTCAAACTCTTGGGCTTAAGTAATTCTCTTGCCTCAGCCACCCAAGTAGCTGGGATGATGGGCACCGGCCACAAAGCCTGGCTATTTTTAGAGATGAGGTCTTCCTCTTGCTCAAGCTGGTCTCAAACCTGTGCACTCAGGCAATCCACCCACCTTAGCCTCCCAAGTGCTGGGATTACAGGCGTGAGCCACCACGCCCAGCTCTTTTCCTTTTTTGTAGAGACAGGGTCTCATGCTTGCTCAGGCTGGTCTAAACCTCTTGGCCTCAAGCAGTCCTCCTGCCTCAGCCTCCCAAAGTGCTAGGATTACAGGCATGAGCCATGGCACTGGTCCCTGTACTTAGCTTTATATGAGTAAGGCAGTGTTCTTAATTGTGATCCACATGGTTGCAACAAGGATCCATTCACCTTGGGAATTATCCAAGATGTATGAACTGTGCTTTTCTGTCATACTTCAGTAAAAATATTGATCTAAAAAGAATTGTTATAATGGTTGGAACACGCTGAATTAATACAAATTATGAATCCATAATACACAAGAACAACAAAGCCAGAAAAGACAATCACGTGTCAGTCCCCATCGAGGCTGATATTAAACCATCTTACTTTGAAAAATGACTAGCAAAGAATTAAGCGTTTTCTTTGCCTGTCCAGTGGGAACTGTATCTCAGAGTAACCAAAGTGAATCCAGAGGAATCCAGAATCCTTGTCATTCTCCAGGACAAGCTCATGTGGTAAAGAGGGAAAAAAAAGGATGAGCTGTGTGAGAAGACAACTGAAGGACCTACGTAATGACCTCATGTGGCCCATGTCCTTTGACGGCTGTACAGGACTTTGGGGGGCAAATGGAAAATTTGTTGACGTGAAAAAATGGAAGTTAACTGAGAGCACAGTTATAAAACAGCTTGATAATATGATCCCACTTTGGTAAAAAATAGATGTAGTGTATCTAAACACGTAGGAAAAGATCTAGAAAAATAGACAGTAAGGTTTATTAACAGCGGAGTCTGAATTGTGTGAATGTTATGTTTTCTTATTTTTCCTCTGCATTTCTTAATACAATGTAGATATTCTGCTTTGGTAATAATGAAAAAGTTGTTTCAATTTTTCATTTTGAAATAATTATAGGTTCCAGAGAACTGTAAAAATAGTACATAGAGTATCATATCCCCTCTACCCAGCTTCCTCCCAGAGTGAGAGTGATGTCTTATGTAACTGCAGTACATTGTAAGAGTAGGGAATCAGGGCGGCGCCTGTGGCTCAAAAGGGTAGGGTGCCGGCCCCATATGCCGGAGGTGGCAAGTTCAAATCCAGCTCTGATCAAAAAAAAAAAAAGAGTAAGGAATCAATGTTGGTACAATAATGTTAATTAGGCCACATAACTTACACTCTGTTGTCACCATCTTACAGAATTGTGTGTCCACTAAGGGAACCCAATAAAAGCCAAAGGGCACCACAGGCCATGACCCAGAAGCATGGAACAGAGGGGACAAGAGTAAGAAGGGATGTGCAGACCCAAAGGAAGACATCAGCAGAGCCATTTACTGTGTGGCTGAGGCAAGTCACTTCCCCTCACCCAATCTGTCTCCTTATCTGTAAAATTGAGATAATGTGGCTGGGCGGGGTAACTCAAGCCTATAATCCTAGCACTCTGGCAGGCCAAGGTGGGTGGATTGCTTGAGCTCTAGAGTTGGAGACCAGCCTGTGCAAAAAGCAAGTCCTCCATCTCTACTAAAAATAGAAAAACTGAGGCAAGAGGATCACTTCAGCCCAAGTTGAAGAAGGTTGCTGTGTGCTATGATGTCACAGCACTCTACCCAAGGCAATAGCTTGAGACTCTGTCTCAAAAAAACCAAAATTTGAGATACTGTTACCTCCCTTGATGATTTCATTGAGATAACGTTACCTCCCTCCTCACTTGAGGTGAGAAATAAATTATTTAAAACAGGTAAAGTGGCTCAGCATCTATAGCTCAAGCAGCTAGGGTGCCATCCACATACACCAGAGGTGGCGGGTTTGAGACCAGCCCAGGCTGCCAAACAGCAATGATAACTACAGACAAAAAATAGCTGACAGTGTGGCAGGCACCTGTAGTCCCAGCTACTTGGGAGCCTACGGCAGGAGAATCATTTGAGGTTGCTGTGAGCTGTAACACCACAGCACTCTACCGAGAGTGACGTAGTAAGACTCTGTCTCAAAAAAAAAAAAA
>NW_003852418.1:10749762-10822785 GCF_000181295.1 Otolemur garnettii | reverse complement strand
CTAAAACAACTGCAACAACAAAAAAAAAAAATAGCCGGGTGTTGTGGCAGGCGCCTGTAGTCCCAGCTACTTGGGAGCCTGAGGCAAGAGAATCGCTTAAGCCCAAGAGTTTGAGGTTGCTGTGAGCTGTGATGCCACAGAACTCTACTGAGGGTGACACAGTGAGACTTTGTCTCAAATAAATAAATAAATAAATAAAACATGTAAAGTACCTAGCATGAAGCCTTGTGGGAAATTTTTTCAAGACAATTATTGTTGCAAGTGTCATCAGTATAACTCAAGAAGGGAGACTGAGGCAGCTGAGCACGCACCATGATAAACACTGCCACACTCAGTAGGTGGCTCCTCTGTCTAAAAACACCAGACCAGTCTGGGCAGAGCCCAGAATGACATCCCAGGCCCAGACTCTGCACACACAGCCATTTCAACATCAGGGTAAGATAATGTCCTCGCCCACTTGGCCCACTGTGTCCCCATCCCTTCCTACCCACATAGTGTGGCCTGTCTATTTTAGCAACAGACCATTTGTTCAAAGGATCCTGCCAGGATTCAGTTTTCTGTTTTTCTCTTTTTAAAAAAGCCACAGACATAAAAAATAAATAAGCTGAAGATGGTCTGTTTCTGCCACCTTCTAAACAGACCTGTGATTAATTAATATCACGACCACAGAGGGAGTCATTAGAATAAGAGTACTGGCCAGGTTGGCCACTGACCCTGCCAACTCCATTCACCTGGACTTTGAAGCCAGTTTGGAAACCAGCCATTGAGAAACCCCACAAGCCCCAATTTCCTCCAGACAATTATGGAGGAAAATCACAAGTCAACAGAGAATATGGAAGTTACTGGGAAAGTATGAGGTCCACGGAGGCTGCATCTTAAAGCACAGATGCCATCCATCATCCCAAACCAGATGACCTGGGAATGGGGCTGCCATATTTAGCAAGTGAAAAACACAACACCCAGTTCAATTAGAATTTGAAGTAAACAACTATTTACTGTGTCCCAAATATTGCCTGGGACATACTAAAAACTTATTTGTTGTTTATCTGAGATTGAGATGTAACTGGGCCTCCTGTGTTTTATCCCACATTCCTGCTGTAGAATGACAAAGGAAGTGCTGAAAGGGACACAGCTCAAATCAGGTCTCAAATAGTGTGCTCCAGGCCATCTGAGACCCACAATGTGTGTTGTTGCCTTTAGTGTATAAAATAGGAATAGGTTGCTTAATTTTCAAGGATTTGTGGTTTCTTAAAATGGAAAGCTCCAACCCTGTTGGCAGTAGCTCCCCAATTATGAGAGCATAATAGGGACAGAAATGAAAACTGATTACTGAGTTGTCAGGATGGAGAGATTGTGGGTAAATTCATTTGGGGTCTATTTTGGCATGAGTCTGGAGGTCACACGGTCAGCAGCCCACACCTCAGGCCTGGGGAATCGGCATTCTTTCAGGCTGTGCTGCTGTGGCCCTGGGAAGTGCTGGCTGTAGAATCTGAAAAGCTTGCCCATCTGCAACATCCCTGCCAGGCCCAGTTGGATGTCCCCCCTTCCCAGCCCAGGATGAAGGGCTGTCTCCCTGGGCTGGAGAAATCAGTGCACACAGTGCCCTCTGCAGACACAGGCTAGAGCCATGAGTCCTCAGAGGGACCCTGCTCTATCTACCTATCTTCCCTGGGAATTGTGTGGCCACAAGTAGAGTGAGGCATGTAAAATGTAGAAGAAAAAGGAAGATTCAAAGAAACTAAACACAGCAAACATTTGTGAAGCTCTTTCTATGTTCCAGTTAGGCCGAGTTCTAAGTGTTCATTTACCTCCTTAAAATAACCCCCCATAGGTGGGTACCATTATATCCCTATTTTTCAGATGAAGAAATTGAGACTCACAAAGAATCACTGCCCAAAGTCAGTAGCTAATACATAGCAGAGCCAGGATTTGAACCCAAGAAGTTCCACAGGCCACGTTTATTTTTAACATTTAAAAAATGGTCATACAGGGAGGTCAGATCAAGGGAGGGTGATTGGTGGGATCACACCTATAGTGCGTAACGCAAGGGTACATGTTGGACCTATTATAGAGTATAAATGTCTTAACACAATAACTTGAGATGAGGTATATATTAAACAGTGTGATGTAAGCATTCCTAATTCTATATGAAATCAGTACATTGTACCCCATAAATGCATTAATGTATACATGATCTATGTGTTTATGATTTAATTTAAAAAAAAAAAAAGTGGTCATACAAGGCAGAGTGCAATAGCTCACAATTATAATTCTAGCAGTTTAGACCAATGTGGGGGGATCACTTGAAGCCAGGAGTTGGAGACCAGCCTAGGCAATACAGTGAGACCTCATCTCTACAAAAAATTTTAAAACAGTGTTGCCTGTGGCTCAGTGAGCAGGGCATGGGCCCCATATACCAAGAGTGGCAGGTTTAAACCTGACCCCAACCAAATTGCAACAAAAAAATAGCTGGGCGTTGTGGTGGGCGCCTGTAGTCCTGGCTACTTAGGAAGCTGAGGCAAGAAAATTGCCTAAGCCCAGGAGTTGGAGGTTGCTGTGAGCTGTGACGCTATAGCACTCTACTGAGGGCAATTGAGACTCTGTCTCTACAAAAAAAAGAGAAAAAAATGTTTAAATTAGCATGGTAATGTGCACCTATAGTCCTAGTTACTTGGGAGGATGAGGCGGGAGGATCTCTTGAGCTCAAAGTTCAAAGTTACAGTGAGCTATGATGATTTCATTGCGCTGTAGCCTGGGGGACAGAGCAAGACCATCTAAACAAAAAAATTGTCAATTCAGAAAAAAAAAAATTGTCTTGTGGTGGGCGCCTATAGTCCTAGCTACTTGGGTGGCTGAGACAAGAAAATCACCTAATCCCAAGAGCTGGAGGTTGCTGTGAGCTGTGATGCCACAGCACTCTACTGAGGGCAACAAAGTGAAACTGTCTCTAAAAAATAAAATAAAATTGTCAATTTGGGTGGCACCTGTGGCTCAGTGGGTAGGGCACCAGCCGCACTGCAACAAAGAAATAGCTAGGCGTTGTGGTAGGCACCTGTAGTCCCAGCTACTTGGGAGGCTGAGGCAAGAGAACTGCCTAAGCCCAGGAGTTGGAGGTTGCTGTGAGCTGTGACGTCACAGCACTCTACCGAGGGCGATAAAACAAGACTGTCTCTACAAAAAAAAAAAAATTGTCAATACAATAAAATTGACTTCTTTTGCTGTACAGTTCTGTAAATTTTAATATGTGTTTAAATTCATGTAACAACCACCACCATAACCAGGATACCAGGAAAATTCCTTGGCTATTCCTTCACATGCACACACTCCACCCATCCCAACTTCTGGCCACTGCCACGTTTCCCATCGTTACAGCTTTGTCTTTTCCCAGAATGTAAATCAAATACTATCACACAGGAAGTAACCATTTGAGACTGGGTTTCCTCACTCAGCATGCCTTTGAGGTTTGCCCTTTGTCCCACGTATGGCTGGTTCATTTTTTACTCATATAAAGATAGCTATTGCAAATGGAGTACTTAACCCTGTGGCCAAAAGCTACCCTAAGCATCTGGATGTTACCCCATTTGATCTTCATAGTAACCCCAGGAAGAATGAAATGTTATAGAAGACAGGGAGTTAAGAGCTGGTGATGGTACTGCTAACAGAGGCCAGAACTAAGCCTAAACTCTAAACTACATGTCAAACTTTGTTCCCAGCAAATGAGTGGGGTGTGAGGATGATTCCACCTCTCAGCTGAAATCCCGTAACTCTGTGGATCCCTTATCCTGTAGCTCCCCATAAATGCTTGTGATTTCATCCATGTAGCTGGTGAGTCTGAAAAGCCCTTGCAATGCAATAGAGCACTAAACCCCAAGGATAGCACTCAAATCCCAGCTTTGTCACTTACCCTCCCTGAGCCTGTTTTCCTACCTGTAAGAGTAACATTTCTGGCATAGATTAAATAATAGTTAACATAGTTATAAGCAAAAGGCAAGCACTCCAAGAACCCAATTTGACAGATGAGGAAACTGAGGCTTATGGAGGGAATTTACCCAAAAGATCCCAAGATTAAGAGGGACAAATGAGATAGAACACGTTTGGACTGTGGTGAGAGCTGAAACTGGGGAGATGGGTGGCAAAGGGTCTCAACCCTGGATGCTACCACTGCTGCTCCAGCTCAGAGAAACAGCAATAGCAAAACCAAGAGATGTGGATGATGCTGGAAATTCTCATGGGAGCTTCTTGGAACCCTTGTCCAGCAGGCATTTGGGGCCTCAGTGGTATTTTATTAACTACGTGGACATCAGCAATAGTGCAGCAAAGCATTTCAACTTTTCAAGTGACACAAATTAGCTCCTTCCTGTATCCAGTAGACTACCTTTGGTAATACGTAATTACACCAAGGATTACTAATGCAAAAAACCAGACTAGCAGAATTCAGTGCTGATGTCACTTACCAGCTGTGTAGCCTCATACATGTTACCTCTATTCCTTCAACTGTTAAATGACAATACTGCTTCATAGAGACGTTGGAAGAATGTTTTATTAACAAGGTAAAGTTCAGGCCAGACATAGTGGGCCATGCCTACAATCTTAACACCCTCTGGAGGCTGAGGCAGGATCAGAACTAGAGAGAACCTGTGTCAAAAGAGGGGGTAGATCACGCAAGCCCTAATATGAACTTTTATTAAAGTGAACTGGGGAGACACTGCAGAGTTCTAAGCAGGGACAGTTTTGTAACCTTAGTTTACACAGATCACTCTGGCTCCATTTGGAAAACAGATTATATGGGGAAATGGCAAGAGTAATCCAAGTTTGGATGATGGTGGCTTAGACCAAGGAAGTCAGAGCAAACAAAAGTGGTTTAAGAGGGGGTGAGTTTTAGAACCAGGTGCAGTGGCTCACCTGCACCCATAATCTTAGCACTAGGGTGAGATTGTCTCAAAAAAAAATCCCTCAGAATGTATTAGCAGGAAACTAAGGGCCATTAAAGAAAATGCATTTGATTAAAAAGAGCTCTATATTATATATCACTTACTGCTGTTATCTGCCTCCACTACAGAAAAGATATGCTTAAAACTCAAATCCTTGCTACACCTGGCAGCCTACCAAGCAGAATGAGTAGTCAGAATTTTACCACCTAATCTCAGAAATGACATTAGATGCAACCCTTTACAGGGAGAGCATCTGACCATTACCAGAAGCATTTCCAGAAATCCAGAGCCCCATCTTTCAGAGGTAAAATTCAAAAACTATGTTTCTCATATTGATAACCCTAGAACCAGTAAATAACCTACCTGAAACACACGGACACCTGGTTGCTACTTTTTAGCCCTGTTAAACGTTTACCTTCATTGGTCAAACACAATAGCATTTTGACTTTAAAGATTTTATTTTCTTTCTCAAGGTAGGAAGGAGGCCACATGAGAAATTTCACCAAGATCTAATAATTGATTCCTCCCAGAAATGAGTACAGCCTTTTGAACTCAAGCTGCATGCACAATAAACCTTCTGGAACTGCTTTCAGCCAGAATGCATTGCTTTCAGAAGAACAAAGGGTCCAGTCAGTCTTCCTTTCAAGAGGCCTTCTCTTGTATTCCAATTCCAGTTAAGAAACTAAAATAAAAAAGGTACATTGTAATCAGTGCTTCATTCTAATCTGCCATACTATTTGTTTGAGATATTGGTACACGTGCATAAGACGGACTCATTCCCATCCGGACTCATTCCCATCCGCTAGGTGGATGAACAATCATGTACCAGACCAAGAGAGCTGGGAAACTCAAAAGCTATTGAGGCTCATCACCTGTAGCTCAGCTGCTAAGGCACAAGCCAAGTACACCAGAGCTAGTGGGTTCAAATCCAACCTGGGCCTGCTAAACAATGACAACTACAACCAAAAAATAGCTGGGCTTTGTGGCAGGCGCCTGCAGTCTCAGCTTTGAGGCCAGAAGTGGTGTAATCCGAACACTCTTGAGTTCAAGACCAGTCTGATTAAGGGTGAGAATCCTGACTCTACTAAAAGTTAGCTGGGGCTTGGCACCCGTATACGGCTCAGTGAGTAGGGCAACCAGCCATATACACCCAGGCTGGGGGGTGTTTTGAGCCTGGTCCGGCCCTGCTAAACAATAACTCCAAGCAAAAAAGAGCCAGGCATCGTGGTGGGAGCCTGTAGTCCCAGGTGCTGGGGAGGCTGAGACTGGAGAATCACTTAAGCCCAAAAGTTAGAGGTTGCTGTGAGCTGTGATGCCACAGCACTCTGAGGGCGACACATTAAAACTCTCTCCAAAAAAAAGAAAATTAGCCGGGCATTGTGGCAGGTGCCTACAGTCCCAGCCACTTGGGAAACTGAGGCAGGAGGATCACTTAAACCCAGGAGTTTGAGGTTGCTGTGAACTAGGCTGATGGCCAATGCACTCTAACCTGAGCAGAGTGAGACTGTCTCAAAACAAACAAACAACACCTATTATATAGCAGGTAAAACACTACAAGGGATACAAGAAAACTGCTTACTTATTAATCAGCAGCATACTGCATCACACAGCTCCCTGAGCCATAGGAAGTTCCGACCTGTAGGAAGTTAACAGATTAAGACCAAAATAAACTATCTGCATACTGAAAAAAACCAACAGAGCAAGCTCAAGCCTCACTAAATAACTAGAGGGAAGGAGAAAACAAGAGGTTATCTGAGGCCAATGCATCAGACAAAACTGGCTAACCGTGTAGATCAACAAGGTCGATCTGATGGGGAAAAAAGTTATGTCATCAGCTGCAAAGGCCAACTTTTTAGTCAATGTAGAAAGGGGACAACCCCACACTGAAAAAGAAAAGTAAACCAGGAATGGTGACGTATGCCTCCAACTCCAGTTATTAGGGAGGCAGAAGCAGGGGAGGACAGCTTTAACCCAGAAATTTGAGGCTACAGGAGCTATGATGAGGCCACCGGACTCCAGCCTGAAAAAAAGTGAGACCCAGCATCTTATAAAAAATAAAGCAGTTACTATGCTTATGCAGATCCTTGCCTATTCAGCTGAGAAAGATGTAGGTACTTACCAGTCACTTCCCACAGCCAGATTCATCTTGATTCATTCAAAGTCTACCTTCTGCCCAACACAAACCTATAATGAAAAAGAGATAAACTCCCATCAGCTAGAGATGCAAGGGAATGGGGGCCAGAGGAACTGCTCAAGCTGGCATATCAGACAGAAACTGGCTTAGAAAAAGTTAGATCAACATGGTCGATCTGTAGGGGAAAAAAGTTTAGTCATCATACATGCCAGCAGAAAACCCTAGAACACCCTTAGCAAGTAATAAGCTGCAGATAATGCCAGCTTCACTATCTGCAAATTCATTTAATATGTGAGCAACTGTGCATTGTATCCTGTTGTTGGTAGTGACATAATGGCCAAAACACCCTCCTTGCCTTCAGAGCTAATGTTCTATTTGAGTATATATAGGCCATATGATAGCGTAACTAGCAAGAGTTAATAGCTAGTGCTTATGAAACTGAGATATGGTAATAGTTCCTAAGCAAGCATCAGGAGGTTATTTTTTTTTTGAGATAGTCTTGCTATGTCACCCTCAGTAGAGTGCCACGGCGTCACAGCTCACAGCAACCCTAACCTCTTGGGCTTAAGCAACTCTCTAGCCTCAGCCTCCCAAGTAGCTGGAGACTACAGGTGTCTGCCACAACACCCAGCTATTTTTTGTTGCAATTGTTTTAGGTGGCACGGGCCAGGTTCAAACCTGCTAGCCTCAGTATATGTGGCTGGCACTGTAACCACTGTGCTACAGGCATTGAGGTGCACCAGGAGGTTCTTAACAGAAAAACCTCAACAATCTGGGACAAGCTCTCCAAACTGTTCCCAAGGCTGGGTGCAGTTGTTCACACCTGTAATCCATGCATTCTAGGAGGCCAAGGCAGGAAGATCACTTGAGCCCAGGAGGTCAAGGCTGCAATACACTACCGTGATACCACTGTACTCTACCTAGGGCCAACAGTCTTCAAGCAATCCCCTGCCTTAACCTCCCATAATGCCGGGATTACAGGCATGAGCCAATACACCCAGCTCAGCCATTTCTTAAATTTTCTTCACCAGAAATCTAAATCCAACAGGTAATAGTAAAAGATTAAAAATACATTAGTTAAATCTTCAAGCTTTTTCCACGTTTGTCTAGTTAAGAGGTTTCATACAACAGGCCCGGAGGCAAGCGCTTACCTGCAGAGGTCAGGAGATGGAAGGGCGCCAGTGTCTGCACGTGGTTCCCGTTAAGGCCCAGCGGCTGACTCCTGCTCCAACATACTGTCTGTACACCGACCACGCTCTAACCTGTAAACCAAAAACAAAAAAAAGGCATCAACCACCACCTTCCCACTGTCAGAAAACGGCTGGGCCATTTTAGGCCGGTATATCAGAAACAACTGGCAAGTATTTTAAGACATCAGCATTGTCGATCTGATGGGGAAAAAAGCGAAGTCATCATTTACACCGGCCAAGGTCTGCTCAGGCCCGTGCAGAAGGCGCGGGTTTTTCCAGCTCTAACTCATCTCCCCCGCGGCCCTGAGGCCTATTTGAGGTCAAAGTCGAAAGGCCACGGTGAGGGAGAAGGGTAGGGTCGGCCGCAGAGAAGACCGCACAAAGATAAAGAAGGACCAGAGATTTCGAATAGAAAACAATAAGGTTTCCACTCACCGCACACAAAGCGGGGCCTGCCGTACCGGACGACATCACAGTAACAGTCCAGAGGCAAACAACGCCGCAGACGCCAAAGAAAGAAAGAGGCAGGCTGGCACCTCCTTTATATAACCAGGGGAGCGCTCTCGCGCCTGCGCACTCAATCCGAGGCGCCCTGCTCCCGCCCACGCCGCGCGGCGCCCCCTGGGAAGTGTAGTCTCCAGCAGAGCTTCCCGAAGAGCTGTCATGGCTGTCCCCGCCGTGTTTAGCCCCGCCCCATCCTCAGTACACAGTGGGCCACCCAGACTCGTCGGCCTTGCCGCCATGTCGCGCTTCACACGCACCAAGCCGCTCGCCGGGTTTCCCCTCCTCAGAGGCGGGCTGAGGCCTGCGGCGGCTTTGGGCGCAGTTACCTCACCCCTCGCGGTACCGTCCCCTCAGCCGCGCTCGGCCAAGCCCGTCGGTACCACAGCGCGGGGAAGCCACGTCCGCCCGGAGGGCGGAGACACCCGCCGAGCCTAGGCCCAGCCTCCCCGGGTCGCCACCCAGAAGCCCCCGCCCTCTCCTTGTCCTCCGCCTCCTCCGGGCCGCCCGCCCGGCTCCTCGCCCCGCCCAGGGTCTGCGGGGAAGGGAAACCGAAAGTGCGCCGCCACGGGCGGGGCCGCCGAGCTGCCGGGCCAGATCGCTCCTGCAGCGGCCGGGGGCGGACGCACGGACGGTCGACGCGCCGGAGCCGGTGAGTGGCGACCCCCGGCGCGCGGGCGGCGCGCGCCGCCCCACGACTGCCCGGCAGCCCCGCGCCCCCTCGCCCTGCTTGGAACCCTTGGCCCCTGTCACTCTCTGAGCCCCGGCATCCCCATCATCCCCTCCGCGCTCCGGATTCTCTTCACTGGGGATCTCCGTCCCCTTGGCTCGCCCGGCACTCCCGTCCCAGCGCTGCCCGCCCCGGCGCCCCCGTCACCACCTCTGCCCCGGCCCGCACCCCTGTCTCTGCCCTCCTGCTGCTCGGCCGTCTCTGGCCTCGCCGCCTGTCGCCTGCCTTGTCCGTGCCCCATCTCCACCGAGCGCCCTCGGCGCCCCGGCTGCTCCTCCGCGGAACTCTGCTGCGCCCCCTTCCCGAGGCCACGACCTCTCCGGCTGTCCCCACGCACCCCGTTCAGCCCAGGAATGGGGCCTTCCCCGGGGACGGGTGGACTCCCGGGGCCCCGAAGACCTCCCGCTTCCCCCTCCTCATCCCACCCGCTAATTCCCGCCTCCCCCTCCTCATCCCACCCGCTGCTGCCATTCTTCCCTGATCCCGACCCCGACCCCCTATCAGCTTGACCGTCACTGGTCTTGTTCTTCCGTGATCCCGACCCCCATACCAGCTTGACCGTCACTGGTCTTATTCTTCCTGCCCTTTAGGCTTTGATTCCCCCTAAATCCTACTTTACTCTGTTTTTGTCACAGCATTCGTTTCCTGTTCGTGGCTTCTCCTCCCTTCCTTTCCTTGCTTTTTCTTTCTAACGTTTCTTTTTCTTTTTTTTTTCCATTTCTTTTATCCCAGGAAATTTCTGGGTTTCTATTTTAACATCTTTCAACAAGAAGAAGGAATTTTACCCTTGGAGGATTTTTTTAAAACCCCAAACTCTAAATATTGAATCTGCGCCATGAGAGCTGGGTTTGATAAGATGAAGGAGGAGACACACCAGAAATATTCCCGGGGGGGGGGGGGGAGAAAAGGGACTCCTTTTTCTGATGAGGATAAAAGCTCCCTCTAGTATAATGCCAAATCTATTCACAGTTTCCAAGTATGAATATTTTAAAACTCAGTGAGAAGGACAGTCTAAAAATCCCTTTGCTGAGGACTCTGAGTCACCTACTCTTTCTCCAGCCCTAAGCCCACATAATGAGTTGGATTGAGAAGTTCCCTTAGTGGGGCTTCCTCTTATAAGACCAGTGTCAAAAATCATCAAGACAGAAGAAAGAGGAGAAAGAAAGACTTGCTAATTTCTAGCTGGTCCTGAGGAAACAACACCTTGTATTTGCCAAGCCTCCTGACTATTGAAACGTGTAATTTCTTTCTCTTGATTCAGTAGAGTGGAGGGCTTAATCATTTGGCTCCATTCCAAAGAATAGGGTAAGGGATAGCTGCTCTCTAATTATTTATAAACTGTAGAACACTGCAAGCTATAGAGTACTCTGTAATGTTAAGTGCCAGATAGGGTGGTGAGGACATGGTTTTGGGTTAACAAAAATGTACTCCTTTTGCCCTGGCAACAATATCTGTCTGCTTTATAAGAGAGGAAAATGAAACCTAGCAACCGATTAAGTAACTTGGCTAAGGGCATAAACGAAACTGTAGTGTGGAGTGGGAATTGATGTCATTACTTCTACTCCAAGAGAGTACAAGGGGAAAGGGAATTTGGTCTCTTAAAATCACCTAAAACTGTGACTTTAATATTTTATATCATAATTGGGCATTCACAGAGTTGAGCATTTGTGCTCTTGATTAAAATCTACATTTAATTCTTAGTTAACAAAAAGGTTAAAATGTTAACGGAAGCAGAAAGGCCTGGCTTGATGGTGTTTGGGTGTTTGCTGCTAAATACTATGTTTCAAGGGCACTGATAACTCCCACCCTGTGCAGTTTTCCAGATAACTGAAAGTAAAGTGAACAGGGAGGAATTCAGGTGACTCAGACATGGAGGACAGAAGACCTCATCTGGAGGCGAGACCCAGAAATTTCCATACCAACCACAGAGGTAAGCAAGGTTTCCTACATAATGAGAAGGATATTCTAGTAATGTGAGAAGAAAATTAGCTTCTGTGTGAATGAGCAGGCCCTCCGAAGATTGGCTTGCCTTTCTCAAGTAGAGAATGATTTATTCTTTAGCTATAGCATAAACTGACTCTGAAAAACAGAGAGCCCTGCACTTTTCCTAAGAGAGCTCATGAATGGGTACAGTCACTTTCACAAAAACAATGACACGGTTCCAGAAATGGAAATAACTCTTGGTATAGAGCAGCGCTATCCAGTAGAAACATAATATAAGCCAAAACCATATTTTTTTTATTTTCTAGTCACATCATTTTAAAAAGTAAAAAGAAACATGATATCAACATAAAATATTTTAATGGGTGATTAAACTTTTTTTGGTATAAGTCTTCAAAATCCCATGTGTGTTTTACACGTATTAATTCGAACTAGCCACATTTCACATGTTTAATAGCCTATGTGGCTAGTGGCTATTGGATAGCACAGGTCTTTAGTCCAAGTCACCAAAGCAGATTTAGTTCCAAGAGCATCACTTGACCAAAGGGATTGTTCTGTTGGCTCAGAATCTGCTAAAACAAAACAACTAAATGGTTTCCTGCTTTTCCCTAAGTTTGCAACATATCCTCTGAGTTTAGCTGCGGGACAAAGGAGGAAGAACTGTGGAATTTTAGTTTATTAGCTATGTGAATGTTGAAAATTAGAAACAATACAATTTTTAATTCTTTCAGTATATAGAATCATCTTTTTTTTTGAGACAGAGTCTTACTCTGTTGCCCTTGGTAGAGTGCTGTAGTGTCACAGCTCACAGCAACTCAAACTCTTGGGCTTAAGAGATTATCTTCCCTCAGCCTCCCAAGTAGCTGGGACTATAGGTGCCTGCCCCAACACCCTGCTATTTTTTGTTATAGTTGTCATTGTTGTTTAGCTGTCCTGGGCTAGGTTCAAACCCCCCGGCCTTGTTGTATATGGCTGGCGCTGTAACCACTGTGCTAGGGACGCTGAGCCAGGATCTTCTAATTAGATCAAAATATTAAAGGACTTCTGATATTTTAGGAGTTTGAAAAGTAAATAATGAAAGTAACAATTATAAAAATTTAGAGTTCAGTTGTATAGCATTTGTATTTTACCAAATATTCCTTTATGTTCTCACATTAAAATTTCTCTACAAAGAAAAATGTACATAAATAGATTTAGAGTCTGATGTCATGAAATGGTTATGATCATCTCAAATATCATGTGCATTTAAAGCTTTCATAATATTTTTTAGTCATCTTATCATTATATGCAGTCTTGTTTTTAAAATCTCCACATCAGTTGGGTCAGCTCCAGAATCAGTTTTAGTGGAAAGTAAAGTGAAAAAAACTGAACCTTGTGTATGTTGGGCAAAGTCACTTATGATATGTGTGGTAGATCCAAGAAGATGAGTTTGGCTTCATTCACAGGGAAATGTTTGCTTTCCTGTGCTGAGTGTGTTCTCTTCACCACCCCTCCCACCCTCTCTTCCTATGAGTGTCGGTAATTGCTGATAAGTACTGTTTGATGAGCTCATGCTCCAGAAAGGGGAAAGCTTGAGTTTCATTTTCCAGTTTCCTTCATAGTCTTTTTCAGGGTTTGTTTGTTTGTTTTTTGTTTTTTGAGACGGAGTCTTGTTCTGTGTCCCTCAGTAGAGTGCAGTGGCATTGTCATAGCTCACTGCTACAGCCTCACTCTTGAGCACAAGTGATCATCTTGCCTCATCCTGAGTACCTGGGACCACAGGTAGACTCCACAACGCCTGGCTAATTTTTCTGTCTTTGGTAGAGATAGGATCTCACTCTTGCTCAAGCTGGTCTCAAACTCCTGAGCTCAGGCTCCCTGCCTCAGCTTCCCATAGTGCTAGGATTACAGGTGTGAGACACCACACTCAGCCCTCAAAATCTACTACTTAGCTCAAAAACAGTTTGGTAAAGGGAAGCCCCATCTTTCTTTTTCCCATTCAGACTGCATTTATAATTTTATTCTGCTTAATGTCTTTGCTGCCTATGATAATTGTTTGGTAGTAGAACCAGTGCTTCCCTTAGAATTGACAGGATAATAAGGGAGGGGAGGGGAGGGGGAAGATGGGAGAGAGGGTAATTGTTGGGACCACACCTACGGTGCATCTTACAAGTGTACATGTAAAACTTATTAAATATAGAATATAAATGTCTTAACACAATAACTAAGAAAATGCCATGAAGACTCTGTTAACCAGTTGGATGAAAATATTTCAAATTGTATATAAAACCAGCACATTGTACCCCACGACTGCATTAATGTACAGAGCTATGATTTAATTTAAAAAAAAAAAAGAATTGATAGGATATTCTCTTTTTTCTTTCTTTTTTATTTGTGTTTTGTTTTGTGTTTTTATTGGATATTCTCAAAAAATTATTCTTACTGCTACTATTAGTAACTAACATTTGCTGAGAGTTTTTTATGTATCATCTTTACAAAGACCCCCAAACTGAAACTTACAGAAATTATACAATATTGCCAGGTTATTCATTGAGGAAATGACCAAGCCAAGATTTGAATCAGGTCTTTTTGGCACTGGAACTCATGTTCTGAGTATCATGTTCTGAGCATTGTTTGGTACTGGCAAGAGATTACAAGCAAAGAGCTAATCTTTTCAACCCTCTGACACTTAAGTCCCAGATTGTGAGGATTAAGTATAATGCTGTATGTATGTATTTTCTGACATGTATTAACACTGAATAAATATCTATTCCTTTTCTCTTTTGCGTCTTTTAGAAAAAGGGTTCATAATCCACACAGTAACAACAGTTGTCTTTCATTTATTACACAACTTGTTGGGAATATTTTTCACTCCAAGTAAAACCTATAGTCCTCAGTTTTGGACAGTGAGAACATGTTCATGGTTATCCAACAGGGTTTCCTTGCCCATTCACTCTGTGCTTACCTAATATTCCATTTGTGTTTAGGGCCTGTGGATGGAGAATTACCACCAAGAGCTAGAAATCAGGCCAATAACCCACCAGCCAATGCTGTACGAGGAGGAGCCAACCATCCCGGAAGGCATCCTAGGACCAACAATCATCCTGTTCCCTACAGGCAAAGGGAAGAAAGATTTAGGGCCATGGGCAGGAACCCACATCAGGGAAGGAGGAACCAAGAAGGGCACGCCAGTGAGGAAGCTAGAGGCCAAAGACACAATCAGGAGAATGATACGAGGCATAGAAATGGCAACCAGGAGGCTAGAAACCACAGACCACCATGGTCCAATGAAAACTTTCAGCAGTGGCGGACCCCCCACCAGAAGGCTGAAGAACCACCACAGCAGGTGAAGAAACTAGGCTACAAGTTTCTAGAAAGTCTTCTGCAGAAAGACCCCTCTGAGGTGGTCATCACACTTGCCACAAGTTCAGGGCTAAAAGAGCTCCTGTCTCATACTTCCATGAAATCCAGCTTCCTTGAACTTATCTGCCAGGTTCTTCGGAAGGCTTGCAGCTCTAAAATGGACCGCCAGAGCATTCTCCACGTACTGGGCATATTGAAGAACTCCAAATTCCTTAAAGTCTGCCTGCCTACTTATGTAGTAGGTATGATAACTGAACCCATCCCTGACGTTCGAAGCCAATATCCAGAACACATAAGCAACATCATCTCCCTCCTCCAGGACCTTGTAAGTGTCTTCCCTGCAAGCTCTGTCCAAGAAACTTCCATGCTCATTTCTCTCCTACCAGCTTCTCTTAATGCTTTGAGAGCCTCTGGTGTTGACATAGAAGAGGAGACAGAGAAGAACCTGGAAAAGGTGCAGACCATCATTGAACATCTACAGGAGAAGAGGCGAGAAGGCACTTTGAGAGTGGATACCTATACTCTGGTTCAGCCTGAGTCAGAAAACCATGTTGAGAGCTATCGGACCATGCCCATTTACCCTACCTACAATGAAGTACACCTGGATGAAAGGCCCTTCCTTCGTCCCAACATTATTTCTGGAAAATATGATAGCACTGCTATCTATCTGGATACCCACTTCCGACTCCTGCGAGAAGATTTTGTCAGACCTCTACGTGAAGGCATTTTGGAACTTCTCCAAAGCTTTGAAGATCAGGGCCTAAGGAAAAGAAAGTTTGATGACATCCGAATCTACTTTGATACCAGGATTATCTCCCCAATGTGTTCATCATCAGGCATTGTCTACAAGGTGCAGTTTGACACAAAACCACTGAAGTTTGTCCGCTGGCAGAATTCTAAGCGATTGCTCTATGGGTCTTTAGTGTGCATGTCCAAGGACAACTTTGAGACATTTCTTTTTGCCACTGTGTCTAACCGGGAGCATGAAGATCTCTGCCAAGGAATTGTCCAGCTCTGCTTCAATGAACAGAGCCAACAACTGCTAGCAGATGTCCAGCCCTCTGACTCTTTCCTCATGGTGGAGACAACTGCATACTTTGAGGCCTACAGGCATGTGTTAGAAGGGCTCCAGGAGATTCAGGAGGAAGATGTCCCCTTTCAGAGGAACATTGTAGAGTGCGACTCTCATGTAGAAGAGCCAAGGTATTTGCTAATGGGGGGCAGATATGATTTTACCCCCTTGATAGAGAGTCCTTCAGCCACTGAAGAATCTCTGAGGAATGCTGAGGGCTTGAGACATCCCAGGATTAATGTCTTAGACCTTAGTCAGTGGCCCTCCAAAGAAGCCCTAAAGCTGGATGACTCCCAGATGGAAGCCTTACAGTTTGCTCTCACAAGGGAACTGGCTATTATTCAAGGACCTCCTGGAACAGGTAAGACAGGAACTATTTCAGAGCATATGACATCTGCTCTAGGAGATAGGCAAGGGAGGTTTGACCTGAAGTTTCTAGAATGTCTCATTGAGAAACATTCCTCTGAAATGGGCATAAAAGTTGTTTATAAAGTAGCTGCTTACAATGATTTTCCAGTGGGGACCCACAAGTATGCATAGTAATAGACCAAAAGCACAAGACTAGAAAAGACTCCTAGTGGTCAAATTTAGGGAGATGGCTTCAACAAAGAGTATATTGATTTGTTTAATTTTATATTATTTTCAATTATATAGTATCAAATATATATTAGCAATACATGCTAAGCACTGTTTATATGCTTTACGTATGTTAACTCAAAACCATATTCATACTCAAAACCACCCTGTGAAGTAGAAACGATTATTACTTTTTTCTTTTTTTTTTTTTTTTGAGACAGAGTCTCTCAAGCTGTCATCCTGGGTAGAGTCCCATGTTGTCACATCTCACAGCAACCTCTAACTTGGGCTCAAGCGATCTCCTCAGGCTGGTCTTGAACTCAAGAGCTCAAGCAATCCATCACCCTTGGCCTCCCAGAGTGCTAGGATTACAGGTGTGAACCACCACGCCCAGCCACAAACGACTATTAAAACCATTTTATTAGGATAGCAAGGTGGTTCACATGTAATCCTGATACTTTAGAAGGCCAAGGCAAGAGAATTCCTTGAGCACAAAAATTTGAGGCCAGCCTGAGCAATGTTGTGAGACCCTGTTTCTATAAAAATATTTTTAAAATTAGCCAGGCATGGTAAGGCATACCTGTAGTCTCAGCTATTAGGGAGGCCAAGGCAGGAGGATCACCGGAGCCCAGGAGTTTTGAAGTTATAGTGAGCTATCATAACACTATTGCACTCTAACCCAAGCAACAGAGTGAGACTATCTCCAAAAATATTTTGTGCAACACAGCTAGACATGGTGGCACATACCTGCATTCTCAGTTCCTCAGGAGGCAGAGGCAGAAGGATTGCTTGAGCCCTGGAGTTCAAGGCTGTAATGCACTCTGATCATTCCTTGCACTCCCTTCTCTAAAAAAAGAATTTGCCACATAAGATTGGAAACAACATATATATCATTAATAGGGAAGTGACTAAAAAATGCCTTACAGCTATTTTAAAAAAAAAAAAAGAGAGGATTCTTTTTATGCACTGACAGAGAATTGTCTCCAGGATATGTTGATAAAAGAAAGTTGTAGAGCAGAGAAAATGGTCTGCTACTATTTGTATTTCAAAAAGAAAAAGGGAAGGCTAAAAAAAGAACATATACATGTAGTTGTTTGTACATATATAGAAAGACCCTCTCTAGAAAATTATATAAGAAACTAGTAACCTGGGTTCCTCTAGCCAGAGGAACTGGGCAACAAGGGGACAAATATATATGGGAGACTTTTCACAATATACACATTTGTGCTTCTTGGATTTTAAACTATCTCAATGTATTGCCTTAAAATAAAAAAAAAAAAGATTTTGTTCTAAGTAATTAATTACTCCTTTTAGAAAGTTTCTAAGTTAACTCCTTTTTTCTTATTTTCTAGGCAAAACCTATGTGGGTCTAAAAATTGTCCAGGCCCTCCTAACCAACAAATCTGTTTGGCAAATTAGCCCCCAGAATTTCCCCATCTTGGTTGTGTGTTACACTAATCACGCTTTGGACCAGTTTCTGGAAGGTAATGTCTATAGGCAAAATTGTTCTCTAGCAAGATGTTTACAGTTGAACTATTGGCAACTTTAGTAAACTCTTACTAGTCTTTGAATAAAATCCACATCCTTTGAATAAAATCCACGACCTATATGGTTGTGTGTGATCTGTGCCAGCCAGACTCTGAACCACATCTCCTACTTCTTACTTGTTTTCACTAACTCCTGCAATACTGATTTTTTTTTTTTACACTGATTATTTTCAATCCTTGAATTCCTCTAGTGTCTCCATTGGCCCATACTGTTCCCTTGCCTGGAATGTACTTGTTTCCCCCTCCCTGCCCCCTCACACTCTGAGCTCATCTAGCCTGCCTTGTTCTCAATCATTCTTCCAGTCTCACCATTAGTCTCTTCTTCAGGTGGACCTTCCCTCTTGCCCCTAACAAAGTTAAGTCACCTTTTGTACTTAATCTTTTTCTACAGTCTGTTTTATGTGTCTCTACTCTAGACCATAAACACTGGAAAGGTTTGTCTTCTTCTTGCTGTATTGACAGATCCTGGCATGTACTAGGCACTCAAATACTAAGTACATTAATGACTATATCAATACGCGCTTTTCCTTTTGCTTAAAATAATTATCTTCCATTTTTCTATACCCCCTTTCACCTAAATAAATCTTTATTCTTAGAGTCTCAGGTTAATCAGATCCTCAAGAATAGATCCTCACCACCACCCCAGATTAGATACGGCCCCCTGCTATCCACTGATAGTATCATATACTTAATACATTTATCACCATTGTGATAAGTTAGTTGTTTAATGAGTATCTTCTTTGCTAGACCATAAGACACATGAGAACAAATCAGGAACAAAGTCTGTTTTTATTGCTGTATCTTCAGAACCTGGCACATGTCTGGAACATATAAGCAATTGATACATATTCCAGGTGAATAATACTTAACATTTACTAAGTGCTTGCTTTGTGGCAGGAACATAAAGATACTCTTTCCTTTGTCCAGACTGTAGCCCTATGAGGAATATATTGCTATCTCCAAATCACAAAGAAACTGAGACTAAATATTTCCTGCCACAAGTTACACAGTAATAAGTGGTAAAGCCAAGATTTGGGTCCCCAATTGTCTTGATTCCACAGCCAGCGCTCTTAAGCACTATACTTCACTGTTCTGAAACTCATCTCTTCTTTGGGTCCTTCTCACACATTAGTGGGATACATTTGCTATAAGCACAAGTTTGTTCCCTAAGGGACCAGCTAAGATAAGATCCCAAACACACATAGCTTTCACCCGAGAGAACGCAGCATAACTCTTCTCAACCCTACCATACTCTACTCCACAGGCATCTATAAGTGTCAGAAGACCAGCATCGTGCGGGTGGGTGGAAGGAGCAACAGTGAAATCCTGAAGCAGTTCACCCTGAGGGAGCTGAGGAACAAGCGGGAATTCCGCCGCAACCTCCCCATGCACCTCCGAAGGGCCTACATGAGTGTGAGTGCCAGCTTTGGAGTATCTGAGATAGCTCAAGGGGATATAAACAAGATAGCAGAGGCTTCCTGGGTAGGCAGCCTGGTGTAGATATGGAGACTCCTCAGATCTCTGAAGGACCCAGGTTCTTTTCAGCATTCCATTCTGTCTGTCCTTTGGCTTGTCCTTTGCCTTCACAGTGCAAGATGGAGAAAAGACAAAAGCACACTGCCCCAGCCTGTCCCTCCCAAGACCTTAAGGCTCCTACCCCCAAACCACCCACAGTACTTCTACTTAAAGCTCATTGTCAGGGAATGTGCCCAGCCAAAAATCTGAGTTGTTATTACTAAGGAAAAGAGAGAAACCAGGCATGGTAATGGCATGTCTATAGTCCCAGCTATTCAGGAGGCTGAGGTGAGAGGATTGCTTGAGCCCAAGGGTTTGAGGCTGCAGTGAGCTATGATCACACAACTGCACTTCAGTTGCAGTTACAATAATAACAGAGCAAGACCCTGATTCTTTTAAAAAAGAAAGTAAGAGGGTGACACCTGTGGCTCAAAGGAGTAGGGCATCGGCCCCATAAGCCAGAGGTAGTGGGTTCAAACTCAGCCCCAGCCAAAAACTGCAAAAAAAAAAAAAAAAGTAAGAAAACAGATACTGTAAGGCTTGAAGTCTCTGCCACAGTATCCTTGGCCTGTTTTTCTATTGTACATTTTGAGCATCCCAGATTCAAAATTCACCAAAACCTAAAATTTAAATGCTTATTGGAGCTTCTCAGATTTTAGATTTTCAGATTTTTGATGCTCACCCAACCAAGTATAAATGCCAGTATTGGAAAATAAAAAAAAATACAAAATTTGAAACACTTCTGGTCCCCCACGCATTTCGGATGAAGGATATTGGATCTATATTGTTTCTTTCTCTTATTACTTATTTCCTTTCTTATTGGTAAGAGTCTTTATTTAGACACTGGAGATGCTAATCCTTTGGTTTCAAAACTGTAATAAAATATG
This sequence comes from Otolemur garnettii, assembly GCF_000181295.1. NCBI lineage: Eukaryota > Metazoa > Chordata > Mammalia > Primates > Galagidae > Otolemur > Otolemur garnettii. The sequence continues at coordinate 10,802,419 of NW_003852418.1, read as the reverse complement.
CCTTGGGAAACTGGTTTGTTGACTAGTCTATTTATTTATTCTCCCTTCTTGCTATTCCTGTTTTAGCTTTGTATTATCTCAAGGTAGGGACTGAGTTTGGGTAGATAATGCTATTTTTCCTCATCATTTCTTTTTTTCTCTTCTTGGCAGATTGTGACACAGATGAAGGAGTCAGAGCAAGAGCTTCATGAAGGGGCCCAGACCCTGGAGTGCACCATGCGCGGAGTCCTACGGGAACAGTTCCTGGAGAAGTACATCTCCCCCCAGCATTGGAAGAGCCTCATGAGTGGACCAATGCAGGTAGGGATCATGGGGGGAGGGGGCCCAAATACCTGCCTTGCAGCAAGACTAAGAGGGAGCCTCCAGCAGAAGTCGCAGTCTGAAACTTTGGGTGTTTGGTAATCTGATGCTGCCACAATGTGTAAAGTTCCCTTTCCTGATGAGAGAAAGCTGAATATGCTTGTCTGAAACAGATTCCAGAATTAGACAGCTGAGTTTGAGTCTTGGCATTACTCTGACCCTGTTTCCTCTTTTATGAAGTGGGGATAATAGTAGGCATTAAGTTGAACTATATGAAATTGCCAATATTTCTAAACTGGACATAACAAAAATGGCAGTTTCTTATATATCAGTTTAATTCTTATGTGATTATTATTTGGATAAATAAATTCATATTTGTAGACCCATTAATTTGATGAGCTATTAGTGTTAAGTGAAATAAAATTATAATCAGAGGCAACCTATCACGTAGAGAGCTTGGGAGCTGGGCAAGTATGTAGCCATTATTCCCAGCTACTCAAAATGCTGAGCTGGAGGGATGCTTGAGGCCAGGAGTTTAAGACCAACTTGAGCGATATAGTGAGACCCCATCACAAAAGAGAAAGAGAGAAAAGTTGGGAGTTGGTGACCTCAGTCATGCAGACTCTGTGACTTGTGCCAGTATGATCTTCAACAATCAAATAGCAATAGTAGTGACATCTCTCTTCAAAGGATATTATAAGTAAATTGAGATAATGTCTTTAAAGTTGCTGGCCAGGAACTCAGTGAAATGGTAGCTCTGTTATCATTGAGTTGGTGATAACCAGGGTTACAAACCCAAAAGCTTAGAGAGGTCAATCCTATAAATAAGTGATGCAATCTAGATGTGAAACATTAAGAAATAGAGAGGACTGTGGCAAACTGGAAAAGGGGTGGCAGCAACTCAGTTCCAGTCATTTGTTTCCATTCAGTAATGTAATGGTTCGTTGTTGTCCATTCACATTTCTACCATGGATGGATCAATTTCAGTCTACTCAGATAACAAAATACTGGGGGGAGTGATTTTGTCAAGAGAGGCTAGAAATTTTAATTTTTTAAATTCTTTCAAGTAATGTTAAATGTTCCAGTTGCCCAAGCAATGCCTATTTGCAACCTCTGAATTTTTGATCCTTTTAAGAGACCTTGCCTTCACCTTGGTTGTCACAGATCTTGTGAATGATAATTCTTCCTTCCTCAGGATAGTGAATGGGTTTACCACCAGCATTGGAAACATTCCATGATGTTGGAGTGGCTGGGTCTTGGCATTGGTCCTTTCACCCAAAATGCTCCTCCAGCAGGACCTGAGAATACAGGTAAGAAGTATATGTCTTGGCTCGGCGCCTATAGCTCAACCAGCTAAGTCACCAGCCACGTACACCTAAGGTGGCGGGTTCGAATCCCCAGCCCGGACCCGCCTAACAACAATGACGGCTGCAACCAAAAAAAAGCCGGGTGTTGTGGTGGGCGCCTGTGGTCCCAGCTACTTCGGAGGCTGAGGCAGGAGACTCGCTTGAGCCCAGGAGTTGGAGGTTGCTGTGAGCTGTAATGCCACGGTACTCTGCCCAGGGGGACAGCTTTGAGGCTCTGTCTCAAAAAAATAAATAAATAAATAAAAAAGAAGTACATGTCTTCCTAGAATCACATCTGAAGGTAGAATATAGCAAAGACCAGAACAGCAGGACTTAAGAGTGATGTCCACAAAACATAAGGAGCTATGAATCACAGAAAGACAAATAGCTTAATACAAGGAAAACAAAAGACTTTTAACAGGCACATCACAAAACAGGAAATCATATTGTTTAGTATGAAACATTATGAAAAGTGTTTGCTAAAAATTAGGGGAATTAAAACCAGTGACATGCTATTACATACCCACTAGATTGACGAAAACTTTAAAATTTAATAAAATCTCACATTGATGAGAATGTGGAACAGTAGGAACTCTTTTTTTTTGAGACAGAGCCTCAAGCTGTCCCCCTTGGGTAGAGTGCTGTGAACTCAAATATCCATCAACATTTCTACAATGAATGGATTAATTTCAGTCTACTCAGATAATGAAATACTGTATTAATAGTGAAAGGAATGAATCATAGCATATAAAGCAGTGGTTCTCAAACTTCCTAATGCTGTGACCCTTTAATACAGTTTCTCATGTTGTGGTGACCCCAACTATAAAATTATTTTCGTCCCTACTTCATAACTGTAATTTTGCTACTGTTATGAATTGTAATGTAAATATCTGATACACAGGATGGTCTTAGGCGACCCCTGTGAAGGGGTTGCAACCCACAGGTTGAGAACTGCTGATATAGAGCAACATACACAAATCTCAAAAAGGTGCTGAATAAAAAAGGCATGTTAGGGTGGCACCTGTGGCTCAGTGGGTAGGGTGCTGGCCCCGGCTGAACTACAACAAAAAAATAGCCGGGCATTTTGGCGGGCGCCTGTAGTCCCAACTACTTGGGAGGCTAAGGCAAGAGAATTGCCTAAGCCCAGGATTTGGAGGTTGCTGTGAGCTAAGATGCCATGGCACTCTACCCAGGGCGACAGTTTGAGGCTCTGTCTCCATAAAAAAAAAAAAAAAAAAAGCTTGGTGTTGTTGCAGGTGCCTGGTGTTGTTGCAGATGCCTGTAGTTCCAGCTACTCGGGAGGCTGAGGCAAGAGAATCGCCTAAGCCCAGGAGTTGGAGGTTGCTATGAGCAGTGTGACCCTAAAAAAAAAAGGCATATTACAGAAAAATACATACATTAGTGTTATTTAGAGATACATAGTATATATGTGGTAATGTTACTTTCTTTTAAAAGGGGAAACGAGTAATATAAAAGTCAGGTTAGAAGGGCCTACAGAGGCCTTCAAAAATACTAGTAGTTTTACTTTTTAAGGCCTGGTGCTTGCAGCACAGTGGTTATGGCACCAGCCACAAACACTGAGGTTGGCAGGTTTAAGCCTGGCTCTGGGCCAGCTAAACAACAATGACAACTGCAACAAGAAAATAACTGGGTGTTGTGGTAGGCTACTTGGGAAGCTGAGGCTAGAGAATCGCTTAAGCCCAAGAGTTTGAGGTTGCTGTGAGCTGTGATGCTACAGCACTCTGCCAAGGGTGACATAGTGAGACCCTGTCTCAAAAAAAATTAGTAGTTTTAGGGTGGCACCTGTGGCTCAAGTGAGTAGGGTGCCGGCCCCATATACAGAGGGTGGCGGGTTCAAACCCGGCCCTAGCCAAACTGCAACAAAAAATAGCTGGGCGTTGTGGTGGGTGCCTGTAGTCCCAGCTACTCGGGAGGCTGAGGCAAGAGAATTGCCTAAGCCCAGGAGCTGGAGGTTGCTGTGAGCTGTGACTCCACGGCACTCTACCAAGGGCAATAAAGTGAGACTCTGTCTCTAAAAAAAAAACAAACAAACAAAAATTAGTAGTTTTACTTCTTAAATTGAGTAGAAGGAATCGGATATTCATTTTATATATGTTTGTTTCATTTTAAGTTGCATACATTGTATATTTGCCTTTTTATGTGTATTTGATATAATGTAAAACATATAACAAAAATATATAAGGAATATGAGGAAACCTAAATCTTACTTCTCTTGTTCCCCTCAGTTTCCTTTCCCAGAGGTAATGTTACCCCTTAAACCCTTGGGAATGTCTTTTTTTTTTCTTTGAGACAGAGCCTCAAGCTGTCACCCTGGGTAGAGTGCTATGGCATCACAGCTCACAGCAGCCTCCAACTCCTGGGCTCAAGTGATTTTCCTACCTCTGCCTCCCAAGTAGCTGAAACTACAGGCACCCGCCACAATGCCTGGCTGTTTTTTGGTCGCAGCTGTCATTGTTGTTTGGTGGACCCGGGGTGGATTCGAACCCACCAGCTCAGGTATATGTGGCTGGCACCTTAGCTGCTTGAGCCACAGGGGCCGAGCTCCTTGGGAATGTCTTTATGCACCTAGCTCTTGTTGGTGCCCACTTCCATCCCTTAACTTCAAGGGTCTCCATCTCTGTCCTGCTTGTTTTCCTTTCTTAGCCCAAGTAGAAGGGGAGGAAGAGGAAGGAGAGGAGGAGGGTTCACTGATAGAGATTGCAGAGGAGGCCGACCTGATTCAAGCAGACCGGGTGATTGAGGAAGAAGAGGTGGTGAAGCCAAGGCGTCGGAAGAAAGAAGAGAATGGGGCTGACCAAGAGTTGGCTAAAATGCTTCTGGCCATGAGACTGGACCACTATGGCTCTGGAACAGCAGCTGGGCAGGAGCAAGCTACAGGAGAGTGGAAGGTAAACTCACTTCCTTGGGGCCCCTAAAAGCCTCAACAGAATGAGAAACTGGAGTTCAATTATTACTACCAGGTGGTTTTGGTTAAGAGTTGTTGAACATGCCTAAGAATATTCTGTCCACGGCTCGGCGCCTGTGGCTCAAGTGGCTAAGGCGCCAGCCACATACACCTAAGGTGGCGGGTTCGAATCTCCAGCCCGGGCCCGCCAAACAACAATGATGGCTGCAACCAAAAAATGGCCGGGCGTTGTGGCGGGTGCCTGTGGTCCCAGCTACTTGGGAGGCTGAGGCAGGAGACTCACTTGAGCCCAGGAGTTGGAGGTTGCTGTGCGCGTGATGCCATGGCACTCTACCCAGGGGGACAGCTTGAGGCTCCGTCTCAAAAAAAAGAATATTCTGTCCACTTCTGTTTTCCCTCACTTCTAATATAGTATATTCACTTTATTTTTCACAGTTACCTAATATACCCATATTACAGCCTACCCCCTAGTACATATGTGAGTCTAATTACCAAGGGTATAAAAATATATGGCTCTTCAGAGAAGCCCTGGCAAGAAATTCCCAGCTTAGAAAGACAAGCAGGTAGGCAACTGCTTCCCTAGAAGTTTTAGAAGGATGCAGCACATATGAGTCAGGTCAAATACTTAATGGTCTCAGTGCTCAAGGCTCAGAAGCACAGTGCATTGTGCCATCAGGGGTGCTGTCTTCTCAACTTCAGATGAATCTGTGAACTTACACTAAGGTTTTAGAGGATTAAAGTAAAAAATGAAGGAAGCCCTCTGGGCTGAATGGAATACTCTTCCTTCATTGACCCCGGAATTTAACACTTCTCTTAGAGCCAGTCTTGTATGAATGCCCAGATAGTCTTCATTCATTAGATTTTCCCTCTACTCCCTTTAGTCTAACCCAGTAGTCCTCGGAATTTCCTATGACATATGTTACTCTGATGACAGAAAATTAGATACTTTAACAATTTGTAACCCCCACTGAAAATTTAGGAGCTTTGAAGGGCAACTTTGGATGCAATTTTTACTTGACGGCTGGCTTTCCACTTGATCTCATAGTTCAGTTCAGCATCACTATAAGTGTTAGGCACAGTCATGATCTCAATCCCTAGAACCTTGGACTGGATATCTCTTGATGATGTGGCATGAAGAGGGGTGGGTTTGTTTGGTTTTGAAGTGAGGGAGGTATTTAATGTGGTGAACTCTGCCTCCTATACCAATCCTAAAGGTTCATGGTCCGACTCAGCAACAGAGCCAGGAAGAGCATTTCTCATGAATAGTGCCTTTCACTATGACACTGTTAAAGGTACTATGTTGATATGATGGCATTAGGATCATTTTAGCAGGCTCTGTGGCAAGTCCTCCACTTAGCATTACTCGGTAGACACTGGTAGTACATGACACCAAACATTTTAGGAATGAGAAACAGGCAATGATCAAAAGATGTCTAATGATAACTAGTGCCAGCACTACTGTCCTTTTCATGCATTACTTCTTCAGCAAAGCCAACAGCCTATGAAAAGGTACTGTTATTCCTTTCTATAGAAGGGGATGTTCAACCTCTAACTGCTTCCCCATAACACTGTCCATCTTCAGCAGGAAGCAGTTTGGAGCAATCAGCGCCCCTTTTCCCTTACAGCAGTTAGAGCTTCTATTCAGAGAGGGAGGATTCCACCACTCAGAGCTAGGCAGGGAGCCCCCAGTTCTCTAGGCCCAGGTGAGCTCAGATCAGACCCCCATTTCCAGGCACAGCAGACTGCCTTTTTGGGGACACACCCTCTGGGTTCTGATAAGATCATGAACAAAGCAGCCTGTGATGGTTTTTTGTGTGGTTCCACCTTGGGTAGGAGCACACACCTAATCCCTTCTCGGGAACAAAGACTGTAAAGGACCTGAAAACCTCGCCCTAGTGAAGGAGGAACTACATTCATTCATTTATTAATGCATTCATTATCTACCAACTGCCAGCCATGTGTAATTCTCTAAACTTAAGACCCCTAGATAAAAGAGCCCACAGGGAGACTCCCAAGGGAGTTCTTAAGTTCTTTCCCCCTTCCAGAAGCTCTGGTATTTTTACTTCTTCTGTATTCCTTTCTAACTTCTAATAAAAGTCCTATCTTACCACTAGAAAAAAAAAGGGGGGATGCTGAGAGAGATATAGAGGTTAAGTAATTTGCCCTTGATCTCACAGCCTAAAGAGGTAGAGTATGCCTCGGCTCGGCGCCTATAGCTCAACCGGCTAAGGCGCCAGCCACGTACACCTAAGGTGGTGGGTTCGAATCCCCAGCCCGGACCCGCCAAACAACAATGATGGCTGCAACCAAAAAGTAGCCGGGCGTTGTGGCGGGCGCCTGTGGTCCCAGCTACTTGGGAGGCAGAGGCAAGAGACTCGCTTGAGCCCAGGAGTTGGAGGTTGCTGTGAGCTGTAATGCCATGGCACTCTACCCAGGGGGACAGCTTGAGGCTCTGTCTCAAAAAAAAAAAAAAAAAAGAGGTAGAGTATGCCTCTAAATCTGTGCAAATTGGCACCAGAGCCCTTCTGTGATGTAATAGCTGTTGGGAGAATGTGAGACCCTGGAAGTTTATCAGAGATGTGTGATGGCCCGCACTTCAGGCATAGAAGCAGGCCTGCCTCTACTCATATGGTACCTTGCCTGGTATTGATGTTTACAGATCCAGCGCAAACAGAAAAAGAAAATGAAGAATAAAGTAAAGGATGAGCTTCGGAAACTGAACACCATGACTGAGGCTGAGGCCAAGGAGATCCAGGATGTTTGGCAGCTGGACCTCAATTCTCGTTGGCAGCTTTATAGGTACTGTGTGCCCCATGCCCAGCCAGCCCAGCCCATGTAATCTCCCCAGGAGTTCCTTTTCTGCTCCCAGAATACCCCCTCCCCTTTCTTTCAATAATGTTGACTAATTGAGCACCACCACCCAGCTGAGTGCCAGAGAAGCAGTGTGGGATAGAAAAGATACTTGCTCTACCTTCATGGAATTTAGAGTCATCAGAAGAGACAAATTAGTCACATTATTCCACAAATAAAAAGTTACAGCTAAGCATAAACACTAAGAAAGAAAAGGGGGGAGTACTAAGAATGTTACATGGGCTTTAAGCTACTCACTGGTACCCAGGAGAGTGGCCTTGGAGGCAGCTTTGGGAGGATCAGCATGTGTTATCAAGGCCAGTGAAAAGGGGAGAGCAGATAGGGTTGAAGGGACCATACACAGCCAAAGGCGAAGGGAGGGAGCATGGCTGTGAGAACAAAAGAAAGCAGCCTGCACAACTGTGGCTCAGAGAGGTGGCACGTGAAGTCAAGGGAGAAGGGAGCAAGAGGCCAGACGGGAGGGAAGCCTACATGGCTGAGTGAGGAGCAGGGATTTTATCTGAAGAGTAGCAGAAAGCCATTGTAAGATTTTGCAGCAGAGTAGTCACATGATCTGTTCTACTTTTTTTTTTTGGAGACAGAGCCTCAAGCTGTCCCTCTGGGTAGAGCGCCGTGGCATTACAGCTCACAGCAACCTCCAATTCCTGGGCTCAAGCGAGTCTCTTGCCTCCGCCTCCCAAGTAGCTAGGACCACAGGTGCCCGACACAACGCCCGGCTATTTTTTTTGGTTGCAGCCGTCATTGTTGTTTGGCTGGTCCGGGCTGGGGATTCGAACCCGCCACCTTAGGTGTACGTGGCTAGCGCCTTAGCCCGTTGAGCTATAGACGCTGAGCCGATCTGTTTTACTTATAAAACAAGGTACTCTGGAGAGAGAGGAGGGGACGCAAGCAAGGATGGTGCAGGGAAAATTTATCAGGAATCCTTCCTGAAACCTTTTAAATTTTATCCTTGTCCAATAGTCAAGTTTTGTTCCTTATTCCACCTCCTTCCATAGCTCCTGACCACTCTACATATCTTTTTGTTGGGCATTTTGAACTTTTGAGTCTATCTATCAGGGCCACTCCCTTCTCCATCCCCACCGTCTCTGTGGCCTACATGCTCCTTAAGGGTCCAGAGTTTACATCATACATTGGCACACTGAATGGGGTTCCTCCACTTTTCTCAAAGAGTACATGGTTTCCTTTCCTGGTTCTTCCCATTCTCTAGACTATGGCTAAAGATGTACCAGGCTGACACCCGCCGGAAGATCCTCAACCATGAACGCCAATACCGCACATCAGCAGAGAGAATGGCTGAGCTGAGGCTCCAGGAAGACCTACACATCCTTAAAGATGCCCAGGTGGTAGGAATGACAACCACAGGTAAGAGTGTGAGGAAATTGACCTGTTCCAACCAAGTTCACTTTTCATACCAAAGTCCTAATAGATTATCTAGGACAATAAAGAGAAGCTTCTTTAGTAGGGTAAAGGAAAATACCATGAAAAGCTATTGAAAGCAATCCATATTTTGGGAACTCTTGGTGCAATTCACCCACATAGTTATGCTGAATTTGAAACCTCCACAAAGACCAATGTGGGCATGATGCTTTGGAGACCACCCAGCATGCAGTGTCTCATTTGATGGTCACCACAGTCCTAGATGAGTATGAGCACTCAGTTATCGCTGACCCAGGTTTGAGAAAGGTACAAAAGGGGATTTTCAGAGAACCGGTGGGCCTGTGGGTCCCATGCCTCAGCTCAGAGGAACCTCTGTCTTCTTTCCTGACTTCAGGTGCTGCCAAATATCGCCAGATCCTACAGAAGGTAGAGCCTCAGATTGTCATAGTGGAAGAAGCTGCTGAAGTCCTTGAGGCCCACACCATTGCCACATTGAGTAAAGCTTGCCAGCATCTCATTCTGATTGGGGACCACCAGCAGGTAATTCAGGAGCCCTGGGAAGATGGGCTGGCTCTTTAGGGAGTGGGATCAGAAAGGAAGACCCTAGTCTCTCTGCTGCAGTAGTCCTCAAACTTGTTAGTGGCTTTATATGATTCCTCTTTCCCTCAACTCCCACATTCAATCTAAACCAGGTGCTATTAGATTTGGGGTGTGTCTTAGAGGTAGTACCAGCATCTAGCTATTCTAGTCCACTGTAGCTTCTTCAGTAGACTGTTAAAATAGCAGTAATCCCCAGTCCCCCTGCTTCTGTTTTTGCTACCCTTTAATCCACTCTCCATAAAGGAGCCAGTGATTTAAGAAAAAAAAAAAAAAAAAAGATAGGCTCGGCGCCTGTGGCTCAAGTGGCTAAGGTGCCAGCCACATACACCTAAGGTGGCAGGTTCGAATCCAGCCCAGGCCCGCCAAAAACAATAATGACGGCTGCAACCAAAAAATAGCCGGGCACTGTGGTGGGTGCCTGTGGTTCCAGCTACTTGGGAGGCTGAGGCAGGAGACTCGCTTGAGCCCAGGAGTTGGAGGTTACTGTGAGCTGTGATGCCACGGTACTCTACCCAGGGGGATAGCTTGAGGCTCTGTCTCAAAAAAAATAAAAAATAAAAGATAGATCAGATTATGTCACTTCCTAGCTTAAAACTCCAATGGTTTCCCATTGCACTTTATATAAAAATCGAGCTTCTTAAACTGACCTACAAATGTCAGTGTGATCAGATTTTTCAGCTTGTTACTCAGACTTCATCTCATTGATTCAGTGTTCCCAATCCCTCAGGGCTTGCTTGTCCAGTGACTGAATAACTGGCCTCTATGCTGGCGTCTACTCAGACGTCACTATTCAGAGAGGCCTAGCTTAAAAAAAAAAAACCACCTTTAGACACTCTCACATCCTCCTTAGTTCTATTAATCCTTAACTCTTGTCACTAACTCTTGTCACTATCAGTCCTTAACTTGTCACCTACAGTAGTGCCTGGCACTGAGGGGACACTTCAAAAACATTTGCTAGATAGGGCTGGGTGCAGGGCCTTATGCCTAGAACTCCGAGAAGTCACAGTGAGTGGATAGCTTGAGCCCAGGAGTTCAAGACCAGCCTGAGCAAGAATAGGACTTTGTCTCTACTAAAAAATAGACAAACTGGCTGGGCATTGTGGTAGGCACCCCTGTAGTCCCAGGTACTTGGGAGCCTGAGGAAAAAGGATCACTTGGGCCCAAGAGTTAAGGTTGCTATGAGCTACAATAATGCCATGACACTCTAGCCTGGATGACTGTGAAACTGTCTTTAAAAAGAAATTTACTAGATAGATGGATGGGTGGGTGGATGGATGTAATTAAAATACATTTTCAGTAGAGAATCCTGAGCCATGTTTCTTTTCTTAGCTGCGTCCTAGTGCCAACGTGTATGATCTGGCCAAGAACTTCAACCTTGAGGTGTCCCTTTTTGAACGGCTAGTGAAAGTGAACATTCCTTTTGTCCGTTTGAATTACCAGGTGAGAAACTGGGCCTCTGTTATTATCAAATGCCTAGAAGGCCCCTGGGCACCCGTCAACTGCCAACAAGAGAGGTCTCATCAAAATAAAACTGGTTTAGTAATGAAAGGACTCTGTCGATTTTTTCTGTTCTAAAATACTATAGTAAAGGGCAAGAAAGTGAGACTCTGTCTCAAAAAAAAAAAAAAAACAAAAAAAAACGCTCTGTATTGAGTTTGTTGGGTAAAGGAACTATTTTCTCATGATTATTCTTTTCAGTAATGTTACCTCCCTAGGATGTGGTGGCTCATGCCTATAATCCTAGCATTCTGGGAGGCTGAGGCGGCGGATTCCTTGAGCTCAGGAGTTCAAGACCAGCCTGAGCAAGAGCAAGACCCCATCACTATAAAAGTGGCCAGGTGCTGTGGCAGGTGCCTATAGTCCCAGCTACTTGGGAGGCTGAGGTAGATCACTTGAGCCCAAGAGTTTGAAGTTGCTGTGAGCTATGACGCCATAGCACTCTACCCAATGTGACAAAGTGAGACTATCTCAAAATTTAAAAAAATTTTTTTAAAGATACCTTCCTAGATTTTCTACCAGCAAACCAGTCTTTAGAGAAATTATCTATTCATCCTCATCCCATGTTTTTAATGACACGTGTGTTGTTTCAGCACCGCATGCGCCCTGAAATTGCCCGCCTTTTGACCCCTCACATTTACCAGGATCTGGAGAATCATCCTTCGGTTCTCAAGTATGAGCAGATTAAGGTGAGTCTGTTGTACTTGATCTTTCTTTGATGGTGTCAGGAACCTAGAAGGCTTTATTTTCCTCAAGATGAAAAAAGGCTTTCAGAAGGGAATAGAGCAAGCTTTTCAAAAAGCTAGTAATTGGGAAGAGGATTCGTATAGAAACTGAAAATAGAGACCTGGGTTTTTGAATCCCAGCCTAGCTACTTAGGAGCTCTGTAACCTTTAGCAAGTTATGTAAGAGTTCTGAGTGTCAGGGGTGATGGACAGACTTTCCATCCCAACACCATGGCTCAGTTTGTCTATAACTTGTCTACATGGTAAACACTGTTGTGATTTATTCAAAGCCTCAATTGGCCAAATTCTGGAATTATGCCAAGGTTGAGCTGGTTCCTCCAGCCCCTGCTAAGATCTCTAGAGCTTTTCAGAGCATGGGGGGAAAAATCAGTAGAGCTCAAACAGCTCCCAGTTAAAAGAAGCTGTGCTGAATGGTTTGGTGGCTACTAAGATGTGGATGTGGTTTTATATTGGTTTTATAAGCAAGTGTGGCATCATTGGCTACAGTATTTAAAGGCCACGCTTTAACATCTGATTATATTTGACTTAATATTTGAGTGAACGATGTGTGATCAGGCTGTTATCAGCTCCTGCCTCATCTCATTACATTAAAGGAGGTAACATGTAAAGCAATCAGCACAGTGCTGACTGCTCAGAAGGTGCTCAGTAAGTTAGCTGCTTTGCCTCCATCTTCATCATCATAACAGCTGATTATTCCCTTGGCCATAATGTTTGGCTTGCAGATGGCTTTTTTTTTTTTTTTTTGAGACAAAGTCTCATTATGTCACCCTCAGTAGAGTGCCATGGCATCACAGCAACATCAAACTCTTGGGCTTAAGCAATTCTCTTGTCTCAGCCTCTCAAGTACCTGGGACTACAGGCGCCCGCCACAAGGCGCAGCTATTTTTTTTATTGTAGTTGTCATTGTTTGGCAGGCCCAGGCTGGGTTTGAACCCACCACCGGCCCTGGTATATGTGGCCAGCACCTCAACCTCTGAACTATAGGCATCAAGCCTAGATGGCTATTTTAAATGAAATGCTAATATTATTAACAAGAGGCCAGGTGCAGTGGCTCATACCTATAATCCTAGCATTCTTGATATTCTGGTGGATAGCTTGAGCTTACCAGTTTGAGACCAGCCAGAACAAAAAGCAAGACCCCATCTCTACTAAAAAAATAGAAAACCTGAGACAAGAGGATTGCTTGAGCCCAAGAGTTGGAGGTTGCTGTGAGCTATGACACCATAGCACTCTACCGAGGGCGACAATTTGAGACTGTCTCAAAATATATAATGTATATAAATTATATTATCTAGTCTTGAAAATAAAATAGATATAAATTATCCATTTCATAATTTGCCATGGTCTCAAAACAAAGCACATGGTTATTACTAACTTTAGAATAAAATGTAATGATGTGGCAGGCACAAAAAAAAACATTCCAAGCAGGGTCTAGAGCAGGGTCAATGTCCAATGCATGTGAAGAAAAGAATTAAAAACAAGTGCCACGAGTGAACCTTGTAACATGTTGCTTCTTTTCCTTTTCAGGGAGTGTCTTCCAACCTTTTCTTTATAGAACACAACTTTCCTGAACAGGAAATCCAAGAAGGCAAAAGCCATCAGAACCAACATGAGGCTCACTTTGTGGTGGAGCTGTGCAGGTATTTCCTGTGCCAGGAATACCTGCCGTCCCAGATCACCATCCTCACCACCTACACTGGGCAGCTCTTCTGCCTGCGCAAACTCATGCCTGCCAAGACATTTGCTGGTGTAAAGGTCCATGTTGTGGACAAATACCAAGGGGAAGAGAATGACATCATCCTCCTTTCACTAGTGCGGAGCAACCAGGAAGGCAAGGTGGGTTTTCTCCAGATACCCAACCGCATCTGCGTGGCCCTGTCCCGAGCCAAGAAGGGGATGTACTGCATTGGAAACATGCAGATGCTGGCCAAGGTGCCCTTGTGGAGCAGGATCATCCATACACTTAGAGAGAATAATCAAATAGGCCACACGCTCCGGCTCTGCTGCCAGAACCACCCTGATACCCACACCTTAGTATCCAAAGCTTCCGACTTCCAGAAAGTGCCTGAAGGAGGCTGTAGCCTGCCTTGTGAGTTCCGGCTGGGATGTGGGCATGTCTGTACCCGTGCCTGCCACCCCTATGACTCTTCACACAAGGAGTTCCAGTGCATGAAACCATGTCAGAAAGTCATCTGTCAAGATGGGCACCGGTGCCCCAGTGTTTGCTTCGAGGAGTGTCAGCCTTGTCAGGTGAAGGTGCCCAAAACCATTCCTCGGTGTGGCCATGAACAAATGGTCCCTTGTTCCATGCCTGCATCAGATTTCTGCTGCCAGGAGCCTTGCCCCAAGGTTCTAAGATGTGGGCACAATTGTAGCAACCCATGTGGTGAGGACTGTGTGCGACTGTGTTCAAGAATGGTTATCATGAAACTCAAGTGTGGGCACAGCCAACCAGTGGAGTGTGGAAAGGCCGAAGACCTAGCATACGGTTTGCCAGTTAAATGCACTACCAAATGTGGTGCCATCTTGGACTGCGGGCATCCTTGTCCAGGCTCCTGCCATAGTTGCTTTGAAGGGCGTTTCCATGAGCGCTGTCAGCAACCCTGTAAGCGGCCACTCATCTGCTCACACATGTGCCAGGAGCCATGCACTGGTGAGTGCCCACCCTGCCAGCGGACTTGTCAGAACCGCTGTGTCCACAGCCAGTGCAAGAAGAAGTGTGGAGAGCTGTGTAGCCCCTGCGTGGAACCCTGTGTCTGGCGCTGCCGGCACTACCAATGTACCAAACTCTGCTCTGAGCCCTGCAACCGACCCCCATGCTATGTGCCTTGTACTAAGCTGCTGGCTTGCGGCCACCCCTGTATTGGTCTTTGCGGGGAACCATGCCCCAAGAAATGCCGTGTCTGCCATGTGGATGAGGTCACCCAAATTTTCTTTGGCTCTGAGGATGAGCCAGATGCCCGCTTTGTGCAGCTGGAAGACTGCAGCCACATCTTTGAGGTCCAAGCCCTAGACCGCTACATGAATGAGCAGGGTGACGAAATTGCCATCAAGTTGAAAGTCTGCCCTATCTGTCAGGTGCCTATCCGCAAAAACCTGAGGTATGGAACCAGTGTAAAACGGCGGCTGGAAGAGATTGAAATCATCAAGGAAAAGATCCAGGGCTCAGCAGGGGAAATCACAATTAGCCAGGACCGACTCAAGGCCCTGCTGGAGAGGAAGAGCCTCCTCCACCAGCTACTTCCTAAAGACTTCCTAATGTTGAAGGAGAAGCTGGCCCAGAAAAATCTGTCAGTGAAGGATTTGGGCTTGGTTGAGAATTACATCAGCTTGTATGACCACCTGGCCAACCTATTGGAGTCCCTGAAAAAGGTGAGTCTCTTAGACCAACAAAGAGTGAAGACTCGTCTAGACCAGGTACATGACTGGCTGGCTAGGAAGCGCTTGAGCTTCACCAGCCAGGAACTGAGTGACCTCCAAAGTGAAATCCAGAGACTTACATACCTGGTGAATCTCCTGACCCGCTGGAAGATGGCACGTGAGAAGGTGACAGGTAGGATACTAGCAGAGGTCATTAGTATCCGAGATATCCTTGAGAAAACATGTAAGTTTACCCGAGAAGATGAACAGCTGGTGCAGAAAAAGATGGAAGCTCTGAAAGCCACCCTTCCCTGCTCTGGCCTGGGCATCTCAGAGGAAGAGCGAGTGCAAATTGTCAAGGCCATGGGTTATCCTCGTGGTCACTGGTTCAAGTGCCCCAATGGCCATATCTATGTGATTAGCGAATGTGGGGGAGCCATGGAGAGGGGAATATGTCCTGACTGTAAGGAGGTGATTGGCGGCACAAGTCATACCTTAGAAAGAAGCAACCAGCTTGCTTCTGAGATGGATGGAGCCCAGCATCCTGCCTGGTCTGACACGGCCAACAACTTGATGAACTTTGAGGAGATCCATAGGATGATGTAGAAAGATCCTGCACAGTGCTGCCTTTTGCCCCAGCCACCATAGTGCTGGCGTCAGCTCCCTTATGAAGGAACTGAAGTTTGTTTTTTATTATTTTCTTTTTAGCAGTTAGCATCTATTTGAGGATCCACTTTCAGGGCTTGCCCACATTTGTTTTTAGATTTACCCCTGCGCTAGAGTAAGCACTTTACTTCCAGAACTGAGAGCAAAGTTACCAGATTCACCTCTTTAAGTTAGTGGACAAACTGTCTGAAACATGTTTGGGACTTCCCTAGTCTTTCTGGGTTCTTACTTGGTCAGATGTTTCTTCTGCAGTGTTCCCCAGGCACAGAGTATGAGCTTAGTGAAGATGACTGATTCTAATTGCTAGGCCCTAACTTGCAGACTAACTCTCGTTCTAATAAACAGGCCAGAGGAGTTGTTTATAAACTGCTTAGCCCTTTAAGGAGCACAAAAAGCCCTCCTGTCCTCCTCCTTAGACACTCTCCCTGCAGGAGATGGAGGCATGTAACAAGGACTTTACTAACTCACCCTGACCCAGTTATATATTCACTGAAAGAGGGAAAAGTGGGATTGCCCACCATCTGGGAGCTTATGCAGCAGGCCTGGGCTAACTATGGATTGACCCCTATGCCCCTGTGATTTGCACTTTGGGATGATGGAGGTTTCTTTACCTGCCATAGGAGAGCTTCAATAGCAGTGCTGGTTTCCCTGGTCCTGAATGGAGGTAAACTCATATTCAGTACCAGCATCATCTATCCCAAGCGTGCTCCTTCATCCCAGCACCCTCTATTGCAGTTTTTGCCTAGGCAGGTTTAGCATGCCAGCAGGCCCCAGACCCAAGCCAGAAGCCAGCCCCAGGCCTGCTGCCTGCGTATGCATTCCCTCAGTCCAGTGTTCCTTAGAACAGTCACTTAGGAAATCTCAGGTCCTTTCTAATGCTGTCAAGAAAAAAAGTCCCTTTTCCTATGTATGCCATTTCCTTTCTTGTCTTTACTATGCACTTTAGCCTATAAAAGCCAATTAATAAAAAGGATTGAGAAAATTGTGATCTGTGTCAGTCCTTTTTTTTGAGTCTCTATCACCCAAGCTAGAGTGCCATGGCATCAGCTTAGCTCACAACTTCAAACTCTGGGTTCAAACAATCCTTCTGCCTTAGCCTCCTGAGCAGCTGAGAGTACAGGCACCCACCAGCACACCCAGCTAATTTTTTTTTTTTTTGAGTAGAGACAGGGTCTCACTTTGCTCAGGCTGGTCTCTGACTCCTGACCTCAAACAATCCTCAGCCTCAGCCTCCCAGAATGCTAGGATTACAGGCATGAGCCATAGTGCCTCGCCTGTCCTTAACTTTTAGAAGCAGCTCCAGCAGCTTAAGATAGGATGGGGATGGGGCAGGTGCTGCCTACAATGAGACTATTCTTTTGTTTGTTTCTGTGGCATGACTTTTTTATTTATTTAGCTGGTGATAACAAGCACCATCAAACAAAATTATTTTCAACTTACACAAAAGGGTATACTTGAGGGTTCTCTCCCCAGCGGCAACCCGGTTAGCTTCATGGGTCTACCCAGAGATTAATCTGTGTATATGTGACGTATATTCCTTAAAAAACTAAAAAAGCAGTCTGGGCACAATGGTTCATGCCTATAATCCTAGCACTTTGGGAGACCAAGGAAAGAGGATCATACAAGCCTAGGAATTCTTTTTTTTTTTTTTTTTTTTGTAGTTTTTGGCTGGGGCTGGGTTTGAACCCACCACCTCCAGCATATGGGGCCAGTGCCTTACTCCTTTGAGCCACAGGTATTGCCCCAAGCCCAGGAATTCAACACCAACCTAAGCAACACAGCCAGACCCCGATCTCCATAAAACATAAAAATAATTTAGCCAGGTGTGGTGGCATGCACCTGTAGTCCCAACTGAGGAGACAGAGGCAGGGAGGAATCCTGGAGCCCAGAAGTTTAAGGTTACAGAGAGTTATGATAAAGCTACCACACTCTAGCCTGGGCAATGAGGTGAGACTGTATCAAAAAAAAAAAAAGTACCTAGCTCTGCACTTGGCTTTTTTAGCCTAATGACCTACTTTCTATAAAGTGCATGAAGACTAAGTCTGAACTGTGCGGTATCATGCAATTACCCTTATTTTCTAAATTGGACCCTCTGGTGATAACTGTTAGGTACAACCTGAATGAATAACTTTATAGTGCTTTTTTTTTTTTTTTAATTTTTGGCTGGGGCTGGGTTTGAACCCTCCCCTCCAGCATATGGGGCCAGCCCCCTACTCCTTTGAGCCACAAGCACCGCCCGCCCCTGAATAATAACTTTGAACGAACTCTTTAGTGTCTAGGGTATGTGCTGCTGGATAACTATTCCAATTTTTAAGCTGAGGGGGGAGAGATCTATGTACACCCTGAAAAATGACAATTTTCCCAATAGGTGCCCCACTGCTTTCATCTAATTCTCAAAGGGGCCTGTGAGTAAGAAAAGTATGAGAACCACCATTCTTCAGGGTAAACACTGGTTTTTACAACAGGAGCTAATTCATGGTATCAGGGTTCCTTCTGTCCCTTTGAGCTTCCATTTCTCCAGCAGAACTTCCACAGCATAGCAGAAAGAACAGAGTATGCATTCAAGTGGATGATGGTTTTAGAAACCTGAACTCCCAGTTTTGCAACTCTGGAAAGTCAGTCATTACCAAACCTCTGTTTCTTTATTGGGGAAAACACTGCCCGCTCAGCACACAGAATGTCTGGTACATGGGTGGTGCTCAGTAAACAATAGCTCTTAGTTCTACAACATCAATAGAAGAGAACTTTCTTTAGAGATGGGGTCTTGCTATGTTGCCCAGGCTGTAAGAGAACTTTTAACAAGAATTTCCTCACTCCACACACATCTCCTTTATAAGCATAGAGAGTATACATTCCAATTGGATGTGGCAGCGCCAAACTTCATAGACTCCAGGAAGACTCTGCCATTGAGGAAGACATAGTAGTAAAATATATATAATATAATTAGCTGAGTTTCTTCCTCCCACAAAATACTTCTTCCATTTGGAATATCAGATGAAATCAAATCAGCAAGAAGGGAGCCTTGGCTGATGGACAGAAATGCTTAGAAAATAACTACACACCACCACCACCCCAACCTTTTTTTTTCTTTTAATACACAAATGACAAACTTTTTTTTTTTGAGACAGAGCCTCAAGCTATCCCCCTGGGTAGAGGGCCATGGCATCACAGCTCACAGCAACCTCCAACTCCTGGGCTCAAGCGAGTCTCTTGCCTCAGCCTCCCAAGTAGCTGGGACCACAGGCGCCCACCTCAACGCCCGGCCATTTTTTTGGTTGCAGCCATCATTGTTGTTTGGCTGGGGATTCGAACCTGCCACCTTAGGTGTATGTGGCTGGCGCCTTAGCCGCTTGAGCCACAGGCGCCAAGCCAAATGACAAGCTTTTTAAAAACTTTTTTACAAATGGAGAAAAGACAGACCAAGCCAGGATGACTTCCCACAGGGAAGGAACTTAACGGCTGACCCATGACCTTCTTCAGGCTGCCATGGCTACTTTCTCCTCTTGTATCTGTTAAGAAAATCAGCAGAGTTAAGACCAGAAAGAGGAAGGAGAAGTTCCTTTTCCATGAAAAGGTTCTTCTCTAATCCCAGCACAACCAGCTCTGGTCCTCCAAACCTGGCAGGCTCACCTGGATTTAGATTTAAAGTTTCCTCCTCTTCTCTGATGGGCCAAGCCCAACTGTTTCCTTTCTTCAAAGGAAGGGCTGTGAGAGAGAAGACGAGATGCTGAAATGAGCAAGCTCTTGAACACATGAGTGATGCCTCACTCTGCACCACCTGGCTCCCCCATGAACCAGCAGCATCACTGGGATGCATTATTTTTAGGACTTAAGTTCTAAGCCTTGATGTGTTTCCACCTGATAATATGTGTTTCTGGAAGGCAGGGCTTCTAATGTTGGTAGAAGCCCTTCTCTTGTATATAACAGAACTATTTGGGAAGCTAAGTCTGTCCCAATCCATGGAGTAGGAGAGGTGGGGCAGGATAAAACAGTTCTAAGAACAAGCTAGGATTCTCAGGGGCTCTCCTGAGGCAAAGCTCTATTTCTTTTTTTTTTTTTTTAATTTTATTTTATTTTTTGCAGTTTTTTGGCCAGGGCTGGGTTTGAACCCACCACCCTTGGCATATGGGACTGGCGCCCTACTCCTTGAGCCACAGGTGCCGCCCGCAAAGCTCTATTTCTAAGCCCCAAAATTTTCTATTTCACTTCCAAGGCAGGAACAGCTCTCTCATAGTCTCACCCTGGGGTCCACAGATGGGCCTGCAGGGGAGATGGGTTAGAGGACAGACAGGCTTGAATTTATACATTATAAAGCTATAGGTATGTCAGAACTGGGAGTGGGGAAAGAGAGCGAAGACTTAAATCTTCCATCAAAACACCAAGAGTTCCATGATGACTTAAAATCCTACCCAGCTCGATACTGCTTCAGGGCCTTCTTGCTGGTATTGGTGAGTTCTTCATCAAATACAGATTTCTTCCCCTGTTTTTGCTTCTTGGCTGTGTACAGAGTGTATGGGTTAAATATGATCCTCTTTGGCCTAAGCTCCTAAATCCTCGTAAGCTCATGGTAATGGTTCCACATTCAGTGCATGTTCTGACACAAGAAGACTGCAGCTCATTCTTCCCTCACTGATTCCTCCAAATAGCAGAAAGGACTTAGGCTCCAGAGGAAGAAAGTCTGGAGTTCAAATTCTAGCTCTCCCACCAACCAACCACAGGGTCACTCCATCCCCTGGACCAATAAAGGGATATCTATATACTCTGGTACATACTAATTATGCAAGAACTGTGGGCTCCTGCCATCATCCTTCAAGTTTTGTCCCTGACCATAAGCACAGGTTTCAGGAGAACCTTCCTGTAAGTTCCCTCAGGCTTCCTTTCCATCCACCTACCAGGGCCTCTTGCTGGCTCCTCCTCAGGCATTGCTCGGGCACGCTTGGCTCTGCGATTCCTTTTGGCCAGCCGCTCAGCAAACATCTGCGCCTTGAGGATTTCAAACTGAGACCTTTCCTCTGCCTGGTAGGGAGGAGGAAGTATGAGTGTGGAACACACCAGGCTACTCAGGTTTCTCCCACTGGGTGGGCCCAAACTCCAAAGGAGATGCCACTTACTGTCATCTCCCCTTTTTTCTTGGCATCCTTCATAAACTTTTTTCTTTTCTTCTTTCCTCTTAGGGCCAAGTCAAACTCTTGCAGAGCCTTGGCAACTGAGATGAGAAAAAAGCAAATTTCAGGACCAATTTTATGTCTCTTCTTAAACTCACAATAAGAAATGCAGATATTATAAATCGGTATGTAACAACTTAAAATGAGAAGCAATAATCTCTTTCTTTCCCAAAGATTACCTCCATCTCACTAAACAACAAAGGCTCAAAGGCTCACACCTATAATCCCAGCACTTGGGAGGCTAAGGCAAGTGGATTGCCCTGAGCTCACAGGTTCAAGACCAGCCTGAGCCCGAGGGAGACCCTGTCTCTAAGAAATAGCCAGGTGTTGTGGTGGGCACCTGTAGTTCCCAGCTACTTGGAAGGCTGAGGCAAGAGAATCACTTAAGCCCAAGAGTTTGAGGTTGCTGTGAGCTGTGACGCCACTGCACTCTATGGAGGGCAACAAAGTAAGACTATCTCAAAACAAAACAAAACAAAAAACATGCTCTTTCAACTATTTCTCACTGGAGCCATTTAAGACTTTCATTATCTACTGAGCCTCTTGTTAGGAAAATTGAGGATTCGGGTCACTTACACTACTCTACAATTTCCCACCAATTATAACTCTATTTTTAACGTAGAAATTTAACACCCTTCTTTTTTTTTTTTTTTGTCCCATAAATATAGACAGTTTCTGAAATTGGTAATACAACCTCTATATAGGGTAATTGTGCAATCTCTAACAAAATACAGCCTCTGACCTACAACTCTACTTTTTTTTTTAGAATTCTAGCTTTTCTTTAATCACTGAATTTCAGTTTTTACCAATAATCTTTCTTGCAACTCTACTTTTAAGAATTTATCCTGCTAACCAAGTATACTTAATTATAAAGGCATTATGTACAAAGTTATTCATTACATCACTTGTTCATAATGCTAAAGGACTGGATTTGTCCCCTCAGTAGAGGGCTAGTTAATGAATTGTGATCTACCCACATGATGGAAGACCAAGCAGCCGTTTAAAAGAAAAAGAGCAGCGGGCAGCGCCTGTGGCTCAAGGACTGGGGCGCTAGCCCCATATGCCGGAGGTGGCGGGTTTGAACCCAGCCCCAGCCAAAAACTGCAAAAAAAAAAGAAGAAGAAAAAGAAAAAGACTAGCTATATATGCGTCTATAGGACATGATCTCTAAGCTACAAAATTAAGTGAAAACACAAGTTGTAGAACGGTGAATTCATTATTGTTTGGGTTTCCAACATTGGAGAGCCAATATGTATCTAATATCTCCTGACTTTTTAAAAAAAATTTCTAATGTAGTAAACTATATATAACATAAAATTTGCCGGCAGCACCTGTAGCTCAGTGGGTAGGGCAACACCGAGGCTGGCGGGTTCGAACCTAGCCCCAGCCAGCTAAAACAATGACAACTACAACGACAACAACAACAAAAATAGCCGGGCCTTGTGGCGGGTGCCTGTAGTCCCAGCTACTTGGGAGGCTGAGGCAAGAGAATCGCCTAAGCCCAAGAGTTTCAGGTTGCTGTGAGCTTTGATGCATGGCACTCTACCCAGGGTGACAGCTTGAGACTCTGTCTCAAAAAAAAAAAAAAAGTTGCCATTTTGTCCATTCTTAACTGTGCGATTCACTGGCATTAATTACACTTGTATTATAATATTACACAACCACCTCCACTATCCAAACTCCCAACAGGGAGGCCCTTCCCTGTCATCATCCCTAACAGAAGTGGTGTATAACTCCCCTTGCTCCTTCCCAGCCTGAGGTAATCTCTAGTCTACTTCTGTCTCTACGAATTTGCCTACCTAGACTCAGTAGAATATAAGTAGAATCAAATATTATTTATCCTTTTCGGTCTGGATTACCTTATTCAGTCTAATATTTTCCAGGTTCATTCTTGTAGAATGTATTGAAACTTTCTTACGGCTGAATAATATTTTATTCTATGTGTGTATGTGCACATGCTCACGACGCGCGTGTATGCATGCACACACGTGTGTAACACATTTGTTTATCCATTCGTTGAGGGACATAGTTTGTTTCCACTTTTTGGCGATTATGAATAGTGCAAAGCACATGGGCACACAAGTTTGAGCCTGTTCGTAGTTCTTTCTGGTACAGACAGTGGAATTGCTGAGTCTATAGTAACTGTATATTTAGCTTTTTGAGGAAGTTCCCGACTTACTTTTCTCCTTCTTCCTCTCCTCCTTGGTCTGGAACCAACTCCTCTCAGGCTCTTGGTTTGTTGCCTCCTTCCCCTTCTCCAGGAGCCGCTTTGCTGTATTGATCTGAGGGACAAAAGGAGCCCTGCTGGGAAGCCTGTGAAAGCCGGGGGCTCTGGGGCTCTGATGTGATTACTGGGAGGGCAGAACCAGCAGGGCCACTGCGGTGTAACTGAGCAGCAAGGGAGACATGCCCCACCCCGTGCAGCCTCACCTGGGCTTCTGACTGCTGCATCTCCTTCTCCTCCGCCTCGAGCTGCAGAACTGCATACACGTCCTTCTCCATTTTCTCAATCTTGTCCCGGAATTTGAGGATGACGTCTTAAGAGAATCAGAGAACTTAAAAATAAGAGTGACCACGAATACTATGTAGCTGATGAAAGGATGTGCCTGCATAGTGACAGACATAGGAAACTGTGTTTTTTAGCATTTGACTTCTGTGCTTCACACACCCCCAACTAAGCGCCTCTCCCCGTCATTCCCAGTAGCATCTACCATTAGCTTATTTACTGTCCCTTCCTCTCACCAGCCTCTCCCTGTCAGCTCTGTTTGTTCCCTGCTGTACCCCAGCACCTAGAACACAATAAACAGCAGCAGGCACACAGTACTCAAGAGCTATTTGCTAAATGAATGAAAAAAATGAAAATTTATAAAAATAAGGTATCTATGAATGGAACAAAGGTCTGAAAGGATATGTATCTAAATATTAACAGTGATGAGCTCTTTGACAGAGAATTGCATTTTTGCTTATTTTATTCACTAATTTCCAATAATAAATATATATGTATTATTTTTGTAACTTTAAAAAAGTAAGTTTAAGGGCTGGGCACAGTGACTCACACCTATAATCCCAGCACTCTGGGAGGCCAAGGCGGGTGGACTGCCTAAGTTTACAGGTTTAAGACCAGCCTGAGCAAGAGCGAGACCCCATCTCTAAAAATAGCCGGGGGTTGTGGCTAATGCCTATAGTCTCAGCTACTTGGGAGGGTGAGGCAAGAGAATGCTTGAGCCCAAGAGTTTGAGGTTGCTGTGAGCTATGACACCACAGCACTCTACCGGAGACCACAAAGTGAGACTCTGTCTCAAAAAAAAAAAAAAATTAAATAATAATAATTTTAAAAGAGGATGTGCTTTATGTGACCCTGGGAGCCATGAGCAGACCTCCATAGCTGGGGACCGAGGACAGCAAGAACAAAAAGAATGAAAGATACCTAAAAAGAACAAGAGGTGATTTTCTCCCTCCCCTCAGCTCCCCACCAATAGGAAGGAGACAGTGTTAGTGGGAGTTACACCCCAAGAAGAGACCTGCTCTCCCCAGTCTCCTATAGGAACATACCTCTGAATGAAGCACTATGTTTACAATTCCATCTTTATTCCCTCTTACAAGCTTAGAGTAGTAACGCAAGACCTGCCCAGGGTCACTCAGCAAGGAAGTGGCACAACTAGGATTCAAAAGTGGCTCCTGACCGCCAAGCACCTGCTCTCAGCTACCACACTGTCCCTTGCCCTGCCCACTCCAACGGCCCTGCACCATGACAGCACTGCCTCCTCACCTTGGGGAAGTATCCGGGCCTTCACGGGGGCCTTGGCAGCTTTCACAATCTCCTTCAGCATCCTCCGCTCCTCTTCTCCCACCAGAGAGACTGAGCGCCCAGCCCTGCCAGCTCGTGCTGTCCGCCCCACCCGGTGGACATAATGTTTGATGGTATTGGGCATCGTGAAGTTGATTACCTGGAAGGTCAAAACTGAACATCGGTCAGCCCTGCCCGGGGAAGGGGAGGAAGGTGAGTAGGCAAAAAGACTCCCACCAAAAGTTCAAGGAAGACAGGGCCTGCTCACCGTTTTGACCCCCTCAATGTCAAGTCCACGGGCTGCCACATCAGTGGCCACGAGGATGTCAATCTGTTCATCCTTAAAGCGCCTAGAAATAGCCACAAACAGAGATGTTCCTCCAGACACGCTACCCCAGTAATGCTCCACAAGAGCTGCAGCCAACAGGGAACAGCTTAAGATGTGCTATCTTTCTAAATCAGCTTCCTCTGTGGCTCCTCAATGGCTCCCAGTCTAGGGATGAGTGTCGTAGGGCATAAGGATCATCTCCCACAAGACTATAAAGTCAGCGTTCTAAATACATCCACAACATGACTTCACAGTGTCATGTTTGAGGCAGGGGTTATGCTGTCTGGGTCCCCTATTATTGTTCTAATAATACTCAGGGTCCTCCTATATTTGGTTTTGCTTTATTTGGGTCTGGCTCTGCTGCCTGGGCTAGAGTACAGTGGTGTTGTCATAGAGCAATGTCACAGCTCTAACTCTTGGCTTCAAGTGATCCTCCTGCCTCAGCTTCCCAAACCTGCTGGGACTACAGGCGTGAGTCACCACCATTAGCCTTGGGATCCTGTTTTTTCCTCTTTCTGCCCTGGCCAAGAAAGGTGTGGGGGAGCCCCAGTCCCTGCCCCAAACATTACCGGAGGGCCTCCAACCGCTGCGTCTGGGACAAATTGCCGTGGAGCTCGCCCACCTGCAGCCCCATGAGCCCCAGGAGGATGTGCATGCGATGGGCCTGCTTCTTGGTCTGGGTGAACAGCATCACATGGTCGGTGAAGGTTCTTGTCAACAGAGCTGGCAGGGAGAAGAATGAACTGGCAGCAAATTCTAGATTCTTATTCAACGGTTTTCCCCCACTCTCAACAAGGGCAGCTGCTGTGCCCGACAATAGGCAACTCAGGCACCATCCCTGACTCATGGCACTCATGTTTCGGGGGGAAAGACAGAGAAGCCAATCCCTGAGGGTGATAAACGATGTCAGGAGAGAGAACAAAGGAAGGATAGGAAAGGTGGCTTTAGGGCTGGCCCCTCTAAAGAGGGGGCATTAAGTTGAACGACTAAGCAGATCATCCACAAGAAGATCAGGGGAAGATTCCACGTGGGGGAAAGAGCAAACATAAAGGCCTGAAGCCTGAGCAGGCCTCCATAGCTGGGGACCTGGGGCAGGTGACAGCCAGGTCCCAGAGGGTCCTGCAGGGCTCACAAGCATATGTGGATTTTAGCCTGCCAGCAACAGAAGCCACTGCAGAGTGTTCAAGTAAGAACATAAGAAGAGCAGATATTCTCCTGTGAGCACTGTCCTCAGCAGGCTGCGGTATGGAGAACCAGAGGGCCAGGCAGAAGCAGAGAGAGCAGAGCTACGCAAAACTCCATGCAGCCGACGGCAGACCAGCCCCCAGCAGCAGCTGGACACACAGAGGAATGGTGAGACAGTAAAGACAAGGAGGCTCAGGGAGGCAGCCGGCAGCAGATGAACCACGATGCCACTCTGCAGGGGGAGGGCTATACAGAGAAGTCCAGGGCAGAAACCAAGTTCATCAGCGTGGACACCACCATCCCCACCTGCCCAGTCCCTCCCTGAGCTGCTACCTGCCACAATAGCTTCCCGGTCCCCTTCCCGATTAGGCCGGATCCGGATGAACTCCTGCCGCAGGAAGGGAGCCACGTCAGTGTTGCTATTCACAAATATCCGGACGGGATTCTTCAAGGAGACAGAAGCCAGATCTTTCACCTGCCAAGTACACACCCAGCTTTGCTCAGCTCTTGGCAAAGAGGCGGGGCAGGAGGAAGCAGCTGCTCCCACCCTAGGCAGACCCCTTGAGCCCCATCACGGCTGCCCTCCACCAGAGAAGCCCCCAGCCCACCTCGTCCGTCATGGTGGCTGAGAAGAGCATGGTCTGGCGGTGGTGGGAACACAGTCGGATGATCTCCTTCATCTGCTCCTCGAAGTACTCATCCAGCATCCTGGAAGCAGGGAGAGGAAGAACGTGCCACAAACTGGTCCGGTTCTCTTCCGTCACCAGGAGCAGCACGGAACAGCACACAGGCTGTCTGTTCTCACTGCTTGCACTTAGTTATTATGTTAGCTCATTTAGTTATTTTACCTTATTACTATTATTTTACCCTTTCACCAAGATTCACAAAGGACTATCAATTTTCAACCTTCACTTTATCTCTTGTTTTTGTTATTTTTTTTGAGACACAGTCTCACTCTGTCGCCCTGGGTAGAGTGCCATGACGTCATAGCACACAGCAACCTCAAACTCTTGGGCTCAAGCGATCCTCTTGCCTCTGTTTTTCTATTTTTAGGAGAGAAGGGGTCTCATTCTTGCTGAGGCTGGTCTCGAAACCTGAGCACAAGCAATCCACCCAACTTGGCCTCCCAGAGTGCTAGGATTACAGGTGTGAGCCACCATGCCCAGCACTATTTCTTTTTCATTCTTTCTTTTTCTTTGAGACAGAGTCTCACTCTGTCATCCCCGTAGAGTGCTGTGACATCATAGCTCACAGCAACCTCAAACTCTTGGGCTTGAATGATCCTCTTGCCTCAGCCTCCCAAGTAGTTGTGACTATAGGCGCCTGCCACAATGCCCAACTAATTTTAGAGACAGACTCACCCTCTTGCTCAGGCTGGTCTTGAATTCCTGAGCTCAAGCAATCCACCCACCTCTGGCTCCCAGAATGTGAGGATTACAGGCGTGAGCCAGCGCGCCCCAACACCCTTTGTTCACAAGCCAGATGAGTATCTCATGACATCTTATTCCAAACACCTCGGCCATCAGCTCTTTGTCCTATATAACCCATTATCACGGCACCCAAGATGTTTAAGCGTTTAAATAATACCTTTAGTACAGGCCACATTCAAATTTCAACTGTCCCAAAAGTGTCATTTATAGCTATTTTTTGTTCTCATCCAAGAACCACAGTTCCTACACTTAGCTGCCACATCTCTTTAGCCTCCCCTCATCTAGAAAAGTCTCCTCATGCTTTTCACACACTGGATTTGTCTAGTAACTGTCTCCCCATCACTGATGCACAGAAATCACCACCTGGAGACTGCTGAGGGGCATAGCTATGCCCTTCACATCCACCCCATTAGGAGACACCGAGGGTCGGTTTATTCAAGAACCACAAATGTGCGTTTGTTCACCAGGATATGGTGGTGTCTGCCCTATCTCTCTACTGTGAGGGAAACTTTTTCTCTTTGTAGATAATAATAATCCATGAGATTACTTTTGATTCCAGCTTCTTGGCTGATCCAATCCTTTCCAGCACATCCTCTCCAGTCCAGGCTCCGGTCTAGGACCAGGTCTCACACCGAGCTGGACTCTTACTTTCCTTAATCTCAAATGCAGCCTCAGCCATTCTTGGTCTTTTGAGACCCTGACATTTTTTAAGAATACAGTTTCCCTACACCTTCAAAGTCCTAGTCACATCATGCCCTTTGGGTTACAATGATCTCCTTTACCCCTTTCAAGCCTCAGGAACGGTTCGTTTGTTCTAGGGCCATCAGCCAATCAGAATTCAACAACTACTTACTGAGCACCTGCTATATACTAGACACACCATGGGTACAGGATGCAGCAGCATCATCTAGGAAGACTATGTCCCAGGAGAGGAGGAGCACAGGCCCATTGTGAGTCCTCAGGAGAACACAGCAGGAGGGGAGAGCAAGGCAGGCCAGGGGCCAGCAGAGTGGGCAGCCAAGGCCCCCTATTTACGTGACAACTAGAACAAACAGCAAACATAAAGGAGGGAAAGGAGGTCACTCCAGCTAAGGGATCAGAAAATGCAGAAGCCCCCAAGTGGGGGTTGCAGACGAGCTTTATCAATGGGTGTGCTGGGGGTCTGAAAAGGAAAGGAGATGCCGGGGATTCCGGCTGAGCAACTGCAGGATAGGGAAGGGAGAGGGAGGTATCCCAGATCAGATGCTTGTTTAAGGACCTGCTGAGCCCTGAGATGCTGTAATCTGACAGTAAACCTGCCATGCTCTGGGTGTTTGCGATCACCTTGCCCTGCCTCCACTTCCACTATCAGTCCAGTTCTTGAGTTCATTCTGATCAGTCATGAAGGAGAGAGGCAAGCAGATGGCACCTGTACAGGATATAGGAGAGAGCAAGTGGAAAGGAAGAAGGGGAAGGGGAGTCTTCCACTACAGAAAACTCACTGGCCTGCCCCCTGCAACACCCCCTCAGATCCTCAACACTATAGGGCAGGTACTGTTCTCATCCCCCATTTACAAACATGAAATAATGTGTTTTGAGAATTATTTTTAGAATGTTTCTAAATCTCAGTTAGGAGGTGGCAAAGCCAGCATTTCACCCACTTTACCTCTTAACCATCATATTACAGAAAGAGAGACAGAAGCAGGTAAATGTGGGCTAAGGATGGATAGAGGCCCAAGTGGGAGCTGCTGAACTGGTACCACACACAAAAGGTGATGGCCGAGAGCCATGAAGAATAATGCTGGGTGTCAGGTTCACGCAGGACATGGGCGTTGGATCCCAGAGTGCCTGGGACTCCCCACACGACATGTACCTGTCAGCCTCGTCCAGGATGAGCACCTCGATGCTGCTCAGGTGGAAGGAAGGGCAGTTGTGGAGGTGATCTATGAGCCGGCCTGGAGTGGCGATGAGGATGTCAGGTGCTGCCCGAAGAGCTGCTTCCTGAGACTTCACGTCCAGGCCACCTGCAGAGGACAGCGCCCCCAGGCGGCCAGGTCAGTCACTCACAGCGCTGGGCCTCACGCCAGATACAGAGGAAACAGCAGAGGACAGGACTGACAAGGGCCCCACCCTGGTGGATATTCCACTACCATGGGAGAGACAGATTATGAAATTACAACTGTGCTAAGTAAGAAAAAGGATGGTGACAGAAAAGCACTTCAGAGTAGACTGACCAGACCATCTGGGGACTAAGAGAAGCAACTTTGGAAATTGATGCAGTCTTTGTACATAGAGATAAAATCACTTTTGACTTCCAATTGCTCAAAATAATATTTGATTCATTAATCACACTGAGCAGAAATTACACCCTAAATTTCTTCAATACTGAGAAAGGGTTTTTTCCCATAATTTTTCAAGGTTGGTTAAGTGTCAATCAAATCTTTCCCCCACTATGTGCTATGAGAGCATCATCTGGTTTTTAAGTGGATTCAATCAACATAAAGGAGCCAATCACCCGCGCATGGCAGAAAGCGTCCATCCTCTACCCCTGCAGTCCCCACCCGCTGGGCTGCAGACCAGAGCTGGTCAGTGGCCTGTTAGGAACTGGGCCACACAGCAGGAGGTAAGCAGCACACAAGCAAGCAAAGCCACTCGCCATCACACACATCACCACCTCAGCCCCACCTCCTGTCAGGTACGTGGTGGCCTTAGATTCTCACAGGGACACGAACCCTACTGTAAACTGCACATGAGAGATCTGGGTTGCACGCTCCTTGTGAGAATCTAATACCTGGTGCTCTGCGTGGAGATGTAATGAGCATGATCATCCTGAAACACAGACCCTCCCAATCCAGCCCAGTCCGGGGAAAAACTGTCTTCCATGTAACTGGTCCCTGGTCCCCAAAAGGTTGCAGACCTGGTTCCAACACATCACAGTCTCTTGAGGCCTGGCCGCGCTCCGCCAGAAACTTACCCACAGCCAGGCAGGTAGTGATGTTGCAGAACTGGGCCAGCTGCCTGGTGACAGAGTGCACCTGGATGCCCAGCTCTCGGGTGGGGACCAGAACCAGCACTCGGGTCACTGGGGCCTGGCGGGGCTTGTAGATCAGACGCTCCAACACGGGCAAGGCAAAAGCAGCCGTTTTACCTGGAGGAAGCCACGAAAAGAGAGTCAGTCCCTTCCATGGTCGGATTTTCATTTGAGTTTTTGCTTTATTTTTGGGGGGGAACAGAGTCTCACTCTGTTGCCCCAGGCTAAAGTGTTGTGGCTCACAGCTCACGGCAACCTCAAACTCCTGGACTCATGTGATCCTCTTGCCTCAGCCTGGATTTTCATTAGAAACTACCAGTCTAGTCAGGAGGACATGAAGCAACTTATCTTTCAAAGAACATTTTTTATGCTTTCAAATGACATAGTCAGTACAAAAATATCTCAGAAATACAAAAAAACATGAACGTAATAAAAATCACCCATTATTTAGCCAACCAAAAGAAACATTATTAACATAATGAGATCCGTATTACCAGTCTTTTTTTATAATTGTTTACAGAAATATAAAAAGTTTTAATACCGGACCTTTCCTTTTTCAAGAACTTAAAATATATATTTTTCCATTTATTTAAATACTCTTCCCTTTTTTAAAGTGGTAGCACGATATTCTAGTACATTACTATTTCTACTATAGAATTAACTGATCCTTATGGTTGGACATTTCAGCTGTTTTCCAGTAATAAACAATGTAGTAATGAACACCTCTTTAATAAAATCTTTAACCCTGTGAAGAGCTAGACATAATGGGATCAGGACACCATGGTCAGAGATAACCCAAGCGGATTAAATGAAGATGACCTTCACCAGACCCACTGAAATGTGTGACCCATTATTAGATTGAACCTCTTCTCATGCACTATTTATTTTTTAAAATAAACCTCTCAGTAAACTGAATAAGGTCTGCTGTCTAATTAACACTGTGGTATCAATGCCAATTTCCTGATTTTGATATTGCCCTCCAGTTATGTCAGACTGTGACCATTCAAGAGACTCTATACCAGCGGTTCTGAACCTGTGGGTCACAACCCCTTTGGGGGGCGAACGACCCTTTCACAGGGGTCGCCTAAGACCATCTTGCATATCAGATATTTACATTACAATTCATAACAGTAGCAAAATTACAGTTATGAAGTAACGACAAAAATAATTGTATGGTTGGGGGTCACCACAACATGAGGAACTGTATTAAAGGATCGCGGCATTAGGAAGGTTGAGCACCACTGCTCTATACACTATTTTTGCAACTTCCTATATTCTATAATTATTTCAAACTAAAAAGATTAAAAATTTAAAAAAATCTTTACCAAGAACAGGACTCTAATGAAGTGGCTGGGTAGGGACAGGGGGATGGGGATTTTTTTTACCGTACACCTTTCTAAAGCATTTTATTTTTGAATCATTACATGTACCACCTACTCACAAACAGAAATGATTTAAAATTAAAGCTGATTATTATAACTCATGATTCATAAAACCCTTGTTTTGTCAATTGCTCAAAATATGGAAGTGAGCCAGCCCTCTCAACCCCTGAGAAGTCCATCTTTCTTTGGTATAATTAACAAGTTAACTGAGTAATTCACAATAACACTTTTAAGAGTAAGACTATCTACTGCCAAACTGCCTCCAACAATGAAATCAGTTAACTTCCCGTCAGCAGCCTGTGCATGAATGAAGCGTGGTAATTCTCCATCTTTCCCCAAAATGGAAAGAGGCCAATGCCTGACAAAATAAGGAAGAGTCGCCTTTTTTTGAGACAGAGTCTCACTATGTTGCCCTCAGTAGAGTGCTGTGATGTCACAGCTCACAGCAACCTCAAACTCTTGGGCTTAAGTGATTCTCTTGCCTCAGTCTCCCAAGGGGACGGAGGCACCTGCCACAAATGCCCACCTATTTTTTCGTTATAGTTGTCATTGTTGTTTGGCAGACCCCAGGCTGGATTGGAACCCGCCACTCTTGGTGTATGTGGCTGGGCGCCCTAGCTACTGAGCTACAGGTGCTGAGCCAGGATAGGTAGTCTTTAGAATGCAGCGTGGCACATGCTGGGCCCCAGCCACAGGCTATGTGGTCTGGAAGAAGAGACCAAGTGCTGCAGAGAATGACCCAGGCAGCGCTGAGGTCACTTGTGACTTATGACCTGAAGAGAGGACTGGGGATCACTGACCCACCCCATTCAGGTTCATGTGAACGCTGAGTCCTAGGCTCAGTGGGAACAGGCCAGCTCATCCACTGTCCCAGTCCTGTCCTATTCTGTTAAGCTGTGTACTGGCAGCAGCTGGGGTTTTGATTTTGTCTTCATCACCACATTTTAAGGACTGGTGACCACTCAGTGTCTCTCCCCCACCTCCCTTCTGTGGGGGCCAAGAGGGAAAGGCCTGGTCTCCCCTGCATCCTGCCCACCCTCCCCTGCATCCTGCCCCACCATTCTCCTGCCCTCTGGGGTGGGCCATCCAACCTGCACTGGGCACCGTCTTCTCAGTCTCTTCCCCCAACGTAGGACCCTCCCTGCTCCCTGTCCCCCCAGTTGCCTCCCCCTGTACAAACTGAACATTCTGTAAACTGCTGCAAGACAAAAATGGAAGCTGGTCAACTCTAAGTTCCGCCAAGTCTTCCAAAGCCTACAAGTTTCCCTAGAAGTTTCCCTAGTTTCCCTCCTCCCAGAAACAAACTGAACATTCTGTAAACTGCTGCAAGACAAAAATGGAAGCTGGTCAACTCTAAGTTCCGCCAAGTCTTCCAAAGCCATCGAAATCGCCAGTCTGGTATGAATTTCTACAAACATTTCAAATAGTTCACAAAACTGCATTTTTAGCAAACTATCCTTTTATTAATTCAACCTAGAGCCCTCCCTCCACCAGGGCCCCACCCTTTCACCTGTCCCGGTGGCTGCACAGGCACAGATGTCCTTCCCCAGCAGCCCCACAGGTATGCAGGCCTTCTGGATCGGGGTAGGCTGCTTGAAGCCCATGGCTGTAATGGCCTAAGGAGAAAGGAGAGGGCAGTGAGGGGTGCTGGGGGCCATGTCAGCTCAACACAAACAGGGCAAGTGTCCAGGCAAGTGGTCACTGTATCCGTCCTTCCCATTCATTCCACAAACATTTACTGAGTGCCTGCCACCTTGGCGCTGACGACACAGGAGTAAGCAAAAGAAATTTTAAAAACCCTGCCCTCAGGAAACTTACAACCTGGTGGAAAAGAAACAGACTAAAATCCAAACACAAACCATGTGGACAGAGAAGCTACAGAGAGGAATGCAGAGGGCTGGGAGGGGGTGGCTACAATCACAGCCGGGAAGGACTCATTGAGCAAGGGATATTGAGTAGAACCCTGAAGGACGGAAAGAAGCACCCCAACAGATTTCTGGAAGAAGAGTCTAACAGGCAGAACAGCAAGTGCAAAGGCCCTCAGGAAGAGGATACATGACCTGTTTTAGGGCCAGCAAGGAGGCTGGCGTGGCCAGAGCAGACTGAGTGTTAGGAGAGGACATGAGAGGGGACCAGAAGGGGCAGAGCCTTTTTTCTTTTTTTTTTGAGACAGAGTTTCACCATGTCACCCTCGGTAGAGGGCTGTGGCATCACAGCTCACAGCAACCTCAAACTCCAGGGTTCAAGGGATCCTCCTGCCTCAGCCACCTAAGTAGCTAGAACTATAGGCACCCGCCACAATGCCTGGCCATTTTTTTGTTGCAGTTGTCATTGTTGTTTAGCTGGCCCGGGTCAGGTTTGAACCCACCACTCTCGGTGTATGTAGCTGGCACTGTAACCACTGTGCTATGGGCAACAAGGTGGGGCAAAGTCTCATATAGGTCAATGTAAGGACTCTGGCTATTAAGCCAAGTGAAACTAAAAGCCACTGGAGGGCCTGGAGAAAGAAGAAGAAGGACACAATGGAAATGATTGTTTTGGTTCTTTCTTTCTTTTTTTTTTTTTTTTTGGAGACAGAGCCTCAAGGTGTCCCCCTGGGTAGAGTGCTGTGATATCACAGCTCACAGCAACCTCCAACTCCTGGGCTCAAGCAAGTCTCCTGCTTCAGCCTCCCAAGTAGCTGGGACTACAGGCGCCCGCCACAGCGCCTGGCTATTTTTTGGTTGCAGCTGTCATTGTTGTTTGTTGTTTGGCGGGCCGGGCTAGATTTGAACCCGCCACCTTAGGTGTATGTGGCTAGCGCCTTAGCCACTTGAGCCACAGGCACTGAGCCTGTTTTGGTTCTTTCTTAAGAGACAGAACATCACTCTGTGCCCCGGGTAGAGGGCATCACTCTGCTGCCTAGGCTGGAGTGCAGTGGGGTGATCATATCTCACTATAGCCTCAATCGATCTGGGCTCAATCACCTGGGCTCAATCGATCTACTCACTTCAGCCCTGTCCAGTAGCTATGACTACGGGTGCACACCACCACACCTGGATACTTTTTTAATTTTCTGTAGACACAAGGTCTCATTCTGCCACCTAGACTGTCTTAAACTCCTGGTCTCAAGCAATCTTCCCACCATGGCTTCCCAAAGTGGGCAGATTACAGGCGTGAGCTATTGCACTCAGCCAGAGATCACTGTTTAAGGGGGTTCTCTGGCAGCTGGATGGACGAGAGCCGAGGGAAGCAAAGTGGGAGGCAGGGAGTCTGGTTGGGGACCACTGCAATAATCCCGCGGCAGCCACTACCTTCAGCAGAGGACGGGAAAGGTTCATGTCCTGGAATGAGAGGTTTTCATCATATTGAGAAGCATCTTCAAAAAATCCTCCTGCTTCCTACACCAGGAAATCAAGAGAATAACAAGTCACCAAAAAGGGCCCAAAAAACCAAACGACCTTAAAATCCTTTTGGGTTGTCAAAACAAGCTACACACTGTCTTCCAAAGCCGCACTCACCTGTCCTTTCTTTTTCTTTTTCTTCCGCTCCTTTACTTTGAGTGTATCTGTGGAGAAAAATACAGCTGATGACCACGGCTCAGGCTTACCAAGCACCTATAATCTGCGGGCTGCTGTCCTAACCACTTATGCAGAGGCTCTCAACCTT
Organism: Otolemur garnettii; assembly: GCF_000181295.1. Lineage (NCBI taxonomy): Eukaryota > Metazoa > Chordata > Mammalia > Primates > Galagidae > Otolemur > Otolemur garnettii. Next base: position 10,766,795 of record NW_003852418.1, on the reverse strand, counting down.
CCTAATGCTGTGATCCTTTAATACAGTTCCTCATGGGCGGCGCCTGTGGCTCAAAGGAGTGGGGCACCAGCCCCATATGCCGGAGGTGGCGGGTTCAAACCCAGCCCCAGGCAAAAACAGCCAAAAAAAAAAAAAAAAAAATACTAGTTCCTCATGTTGCGGTGACCCCCAACCAAATAATTATTTCGTTGCTACTTCATAACTGTAATTTTACTACTGCTATGAAACGTAATATAAATATCTGATATGTAGGATATATTTTCATTGGTCGCAACCCACAGGTTGAGAACCGCTGGTACAGGGATTACCTCACTGAATCCACACGTCAGCTATGAGGGGGCAACTGTCACCACCCTCGCTGCACAGAGGCCACTGTGTGGTAACCATGTGGTAATAACTCGCTACGGTCAGAAAGGAGGCAAACCCAGGGAGTCTTGTCCAGAAACCAGGCTCTCAGCAACCACTACGCCATAGTACAGGATCTCAGCCCACATTTCTGCATGAAATACTTACTGGGGACCCACCTGGCTGGACCCATCTGACATGTATCACCCTAAATAAGTTTGAGTCAGAGACATCCAGTGGCTGTGTGGAGTTAGAGATGGGGAAGGATCAAACTGCCTGAAAAGTATAATACCCTGAACAAAACCCCAAGAGGAGCCAGGCATGGTGGCTCACAGCTGTAATCCCGGCATTCTGGGAGGCTGAGGTGGAAGGATCGCTTGAGCTCAGCACTGAGTGGGACCCCATCTCTCCTAAAGACAGAAAATCAGCCGGGGTGGTGGTGAGTGCCTGTGTTCCAGCAACTGGGCAGGCTGAGGCAAGAGGATCGCTTAAGCCCTAGAGTTTGAGGTTGCCATGAGCTATGATGACACCATGGGACTCTAGCCAGGAAAACAGAGTGAGACTGTATCTCCACAAAAATCCCAAGAGAAGAGAAAACCTAAAAGAAAGAACGTCAACATACTAGAGAGGAGATCTTAAATATCAATCGTGCAGGAGAGGGGAGGGATTCTTAGTCGGGAAGGTGATGTCTGTCCTCCCATTTCCTGTCCCCATCGGTCACGCCTACCTGCTTTGGTGAGGATGCTCTCATCAGCAGATGAGTAGTCAGTCTCTGACTCTTCCTCCTCTGAGTCTTCTGTGTCCTTCCCTGGAAGGTCTTCCTGCTCCTCCGGCTCGGAGCCCTCCTTTGCCTCGGAGCCCTCCTTCATCTCAGAGCCCTCCTTTGCTTCTTTCTCCTTCTCTGACCCCCGGGACTTGGCTTCTTTATCCTGCAAAATATTAAAATAAAGCGAGGGTGGCTGTAAACTTCAGGAAATTGAGAACCCAAGAAGAGCAACAAGCTGCTGTGCAGCCCAGACAGAAGGCCGTGTGGATCCTTCCCACAGAGTAACAAGAGGAGAGAGTCTGCCCCAGACATACCCCAACCTGGGCTTACGGAGAACCGGTGGGGTCACTATGAGCAAAGCTCAGGGTATAATTACAACAGGAGGTAACCGCTCTTCCTTCTCACCTCTGTCTTCCTTTTCTTTCGAACTTTCTTGATCTTCTCGTCTAGTGTAGTGGCTGCCCTCTGTTAATAAAAGCAAAGAGATGAAAAAGAAATACACTCTTGGGAAAGAGACCAAGCAAGGTTTCTCTGAGGGTCGGGTCTCTAACCAATACAAACAGCTACAGTTTACTTTTGTTGTTTTTTGAGAGTCAGTCTCAATATGTCAGACTCAAACTCCTGGCCCCAAGGGATTATCCACCTCAGTCTCCTAGGTCACTGGGGCAACTAACTATGCATCACCACGCCTGGCTCACAGGTGTCCACTATTTAGAATCATAAAATTACTAGGCGATGCAAGAATTATATGTAAATGCTACTTGGAAACACCCTTCCCTTGCCAATCAGACAAAATTAAAATACTAAAATCTAAGCAAAGTCAGGTAATACTGAATACTAGTAAAACTTTAGAAAGTTAAGCAAATGGGAGCCCCTCTTAATGCACAAAGCACCCTGACTGCTACAGTGCTTACCACAAATGCAATTAACTGTATAAGTATTTGTCCCACTATGTTCTGCCCTGTTAGACTGTAAGCTCCATAAAACCAAGTCCTTAATTATAGGGGGTCTATATGCCAAGACCTAGCAACAAATGTAGTATTTGTTCAATAGGCCAACCATGGTGGCTCAAGCCTGTAATCCCAGCACTTGGGAGGCCGAGGTGGGTAGATTGCCTGAGCTCACGAGTTGGAGACCAGCCTGAACCAGAGCAAGACTTCATCTCAAAAAATAGCCAAGCGTTGTGGCAGGTGTCTATAGTCCCAGCTACTTGGGAGGCTGAGGCAAGAGAATTGCTTGAGCCCAAGAGTTTGAGGTTGGTGTGAGCTATGACGCCATAGCACTCTACAGAGAATGACAGAGCCTCTGTCTCAAAAAAAATAAATAAATAGGGCAGCACCTATGGCTCAAGGAGTGGGGCACTAGCCCCATATACTGAGGGTGGCAGGTTCAAGCCCGGCCCCAGCCAAAACTGCAAAATAAATAAAAAATAAATTTGTTAAGTAAACCTGAAATAAATTTTCATCAAAACATGGAACACAAAAATACTTGAGATTTAATTTGAAAAAGAAAAATATCTTTGACATTCTCTATGAAAAAGAAATACATGGATATAATTAAAAAATTAGAAATTCGGCCCGGTGCCTGTGGCTCAAGTGGCTAAGGCGCCAGCCACGTACACCTAAGGTGGTGGGTTCAAATCCAGCCCAGGCCCACCAAACAACAATGACGGCAGCAACCAAAAAACAGCCAGGTGTTGTGGCAGGCACCTGTAGTCCCAGCTACTTGGGAGGCGGAAGCAGGAGAATCGCTTGAGCCCAGGAGTTGGAGGTTGCTGTGAGATATGATGCCACAGCACTCTACCCAGGGTGACAGCTTGAGGCTCTGTCTCAAAAAAAAAAAAAGAAAAGAAGAAGAAGAAATTTACCTGCAATGGTACTGTACTTGAGCATCCAGAATATGGAGAAGTAATTCCGCTACAGGGTGACCAGCACAAGAACATGTGCCAGTTCCTTGTAGAGATTGGACTGGCAAGGGACGATCAGCTGAAGGTTCATGGGTTTTAAGTGCTTGTGGCTCACTGAAGCTTAAGTGAGGTTTTCCGTGCAATGAGTAGAATTTCCCCTCTGTCCTTTGTCACAAGTTTAAAAACCTCAGAGCTCATATAATGTAACCATTTGGGATCTGCTTTTAACTTACTAATAACTCCTTCATGCAATAAACTGAAAAGAGCCATGCTGTCTAGTCTTGAAGTCCCTCACTTAAACAGAGGTCAAGCAGGAGGCACCTGGCAGCGTCAAGCCTCAAACGAAACAATAACATGGGGTTTCTGCCAAACCCAGAGCCCTGTGATCACAGACAGCTATGTCTGGCCAGAAGCTCCTGGCCTCTCCCTCTGCAGAGTTCCCAGCCCTAACAGAATGTCACCACCTGGACAACCCTCAGTGAATCTGAGAGGATGGGGTAAGGCCGCAATGCAGTTGTACCTCTAGAGGGAGTCTTTGGTAGTAAAGGAAAGATCCCCTGGTATCTCCAGCGGGGCAGAACTTAGGCCACCTTCCCTCCAGTAGGGTGATAGGACATCTGGCTTTCTATCAAGATCTTTTTGACCAGACATATCCTAGCTAAGGGATGTCCAAACATCAGAATATGAGCCCAACCTTCTGTCAGTTAAACTTTTGACAAGGGAACAAATCTCAAAATTGATGTTATCAGCTAGCTGTAAAGCTTGCAACTTATTAGCAAGAGTTGCCCAATGCCATGTGAAGTAACAAGACTGGCTTTTGTTTTTTTTTCCCTTCAATTTTAATGTTATGTGTAATGTATTTAAACCCTTATTTCAATAAAACTTGTTTCCAGAAACAAAAAGAAAAAGAAAAAAAACAGATTCACAGAAAGCCCTGGGATCTTAGCAAACAGCAAAAGACAATGGAATTTGTGGCAGCTTTAGCTGTGCTGTATGGGAACAAGGAATCTGGATGTGATGCCACACAAGACTACCTGAAAATTGGCTCGGCACGTGTGGCTCAAGCAGCTAAGGCGCCAGACACATACACCTAAGGTGGCTGGTTTGAATCCAGCCCAGGCCTGCCAAACAATGACAACTACAACCAAAAAATATCCAGACATTGTGATGGGTGCCTATAGTCCCAGCTACTTGGGAGGCTGAGGCAGGAGACTCACTTGAGCCCAGGAGTTGGAGGTTGCTGTGAGCAGTGAAGCCACAGCACTCTACCCAGGGGGGCAGCTTGAGGCTCTGCCTCAAAAAAAAAAAAAGACCACCTGAAAATTGATGGAGAACAGGAGTATCTGGGGGGCACAGTCCAGCTTAAAAACATGACCAAGACTGCCTGCTAAATTGCTCTAGGTTATAAACTGATACAACAAATCTTTCTTTCTGATATTCAAAACAAGAAATGCAGCTAAAAGAAAAGAGGAAAATTTTGACACAGCGATGTAAATTTTGTAAGTCAAAGAATTCACATAATGTTCAGTGTTCCCAAATCATTGCGCCAATATCATGAGATTTCCTCTAAGACTCTTTGTTTTCACATGTTAATGTCTATAAAATCAAGGTCTCTCCTAATGTACAGATCGTAGTTAGTCTGAGCTCATCGGTCCCTTCACTCGGAAAAGCTGTCAGGGATGCTTTATAATGAAGGAAATAAGATGTTTTTGATACTTCTAAATGTCACCTATAGATAAATGAATGTGTTTGTAACTAAAGTCTGGAATAAACCTGTTTTGCAACATTTTATATTTTGTTTGTTATAAAGATTGCCAGTCATTGGGGGCCCCCTCTCCTCACTCTATCAAAACTACACCACTTGTTTTCAAGGGGGTTTAAGGGTTTTCTGAATGAAAGCAGGAGGTAAAATGAAGTGAGGTCAGGGTAGCCCCTGAAACCTACTGTCCAGTCTTAACAACTGGAGATCTGCAACTATCAGTCTCACCTTCTTTTTGAGCTGGCTCATGACATCAGCCAGAGCCCAGTTGCCATCATACATCCCCTCCTTCTCAGTGAAAATGAAGTCTGGGTTGAAATCAGCACTGCGGTTCTTCTGCAAGGCTTTCTGCCTTTTGCCCAGCACAATGGGCCCCTAGGAAAAAGAGAGGGGCAGGGTAAGATCTCTCTAGAAAATTTCTCTTATAATCCCCTCCTATGGGGCTGCTATGAAAGAATAGAAAAGGAAGAAGGAAAGGAGGGTGCCCAATAAGAGCATAGAAACATATAAGGCAGGCCCGGTGGTGGGTCACGCCTATAATCCCAGCACTTGGGAGGCTGAGGCTTAGGAGTTCGAGACCAGCCTGAGACAGAGTGAGACCCCATCTTTAAAAAATAGCTGGGCATTGTGGCAGGCACCTATAGTCCCAGCTACTTGGGAGGGTGAGGCAAGAGAATCACGTAAGCTCAAGAGTTTGAGGTTGCTGTAAGCTGTGACGCACAACTTTCTACCGAGGGCAACAAAGTGGGACTTTGTCTCAAAAAAAAAAAAAAAAAAAAAGAAAGAAATATACAAGGCAAAAATTGACAGATTATAGGAAACTAAAAGATCAATAATTATCAGGGAAATTTAAACACACCTCTGTCAGTACAAGATCAATCAAGCAGACCAAATATGAGTCTGTAAAAAATCTGAACAACACAATTAATGAGCTTTATTGTAATGAACATATAAAGAAGACATGTGAAAGAAAATCAAACCCATAGAAACAGAGAGTAGAGGCTCAGCACCCATAGCTCAAGCAGCTAAGGCGCCACATACACCAGAGCTGGAGGGTTCAAATCCAGCCCGGGCCTGCCAAACAACAATGACAACTACAACCAAAAAATAGCTGGGCGTTGTGATGGGGGCCTGTAGTCCCAGCTACTTGGGAGACTGAGGCAAGAGAATCGTTTAAGCCCAGGAGTTGGAGGTTGCTATGAGCTGTGACACCACGGCATTCTACCCACGGCGACAGCTTGAGGCTATCTCAAAAAAAAAAAAAAGAAAAAAAAAAAAGAAACAGAGATTAGAATGGTGGTTGCCAGGGGCCAGGATGTGGGAGAACTTTTCCATTTTAAAATGTGTAAGTTTAAAAAAAAATAACTAAATAAGATGTATAAGTTCTAGTGATCTAACTTTTCAATTTTAGTGTATACAGCATGGTGACTATAGTTAGTAATAATATTACCTACCTGAAATTTCCTAGAGAGATCTTAAATGTCCTCACTCCCCCCCAAAATGGTAATAAATGTGCTAAACAACTTATAATAATCACTTTGCAATATGTACATACAGCAACAATCACCTTGTATACCTTAAATTTATAAAACTGTATTTGTCAGCCCTACCTCAATAAAGCTGGGAAAAAAAGAAATCTATTGAGTCCTTCATAAACATGAGAGCCGACACTAGGCACAGAGAATAAAGGAGTAATCAAGACAGTTGCTACTCTCAGTCTCAATGAGCTGAAAAAAGAATGGCTAATTAATAAATTACCATTTACTGAGGACAGTTACTAGTACATACTATGCTTAGATATGTATCATACACATGTAGTTATACATGTATATATGTATACCTATGCACGCATATTAATATAATTTAAGTTTCTTATTAACTCTATGAGATGCTACCATTATCTCCATTTTATAGAGAGGAAAATGAGACACAGGTTAAGGATCTTACCCAAGATCATCATCTGATAAGCAGGAGAAATAAGATTCAAATACAGACACTTAGGTTGCCAGGCCAAGATCTTAATCACTATTCTCAAATGTTTCTCAGCACATTAAATAACAGGTACCTTAGACGGAGTGACATAGGTCACTTAATTGTTTCGGATGGGGGCAGAGGTGTCAGGAAAGGTTCCAAAATGAAGTCATGTATGACCTGCAAGCCATACATAGCTAGAGGTTTCTACACAAAGCAGATAGTGTTCTAGGCAGAGGAAGAGGAGAAACGTCTCTGAATAGATAAAGAATAAAGATCGTGCAGATTTGTAAGAAATGAAATGTGCGAATCTGACTGGCATGTTGCTCGTGAAGGGGTAGCTGTGAGAGATGAATCCAGAGGAGGGAAGGACCAGAGATGAAGAACTATGAAAGCCACATGAAAGCAGACTGAAGGATGTTAAGGGAGGGCTCTAAATAAAAAGATCTCTGCTGCTAAGTGAAAGAAGAATACACAAAAAGGAGACAAGAGAAAGAGATGGAGACAAGATACCTTTGAATTGCAGGTCTCCAAGCAGGAGATGACAGTGGCCTGTACTAGCCTGGGTACAGTGTGAATGGGGAAAGGGGAGAAGCCTGAGCTCGCAGAGCAGTGGAGGGGGTGAAGAGGAGGAAGCTGTCAGGAATGACTGCAAGGCACCTGCCTTGACACGGAAACAGGCTGGGAAGGTGAGGGAGCCCAGAAGCTTGCAGAGGTCATGGGGCATCCCAAAGGATGTGTCAAGTAGGCAAATGAGGATGCGGCGGGGAGGAGGCAGCATCTGGGCTGAATCACTGAAGAGCAAGCATCTTTTTCACGAGACTGATCCCTTTTTAACTGTCATACTGTAACATCTGTAACCCCTCCCCCATGCCACCATAAGCTTCAGGGTAATGGAGCTTGTTCATCTTGTTCACTGCTCCGCTCCCAACGCTTACCACTAAGTCAACACACCTAGGTAATAAACACTATCTCGCTGTACATATGGGTGGGTGGATAACATAGCTCCTTGGGCAGGAACCGGGGCTAACCTCGCCTAGGGATCTCTCTTACGCAGGGCCTAGATTACATATCAGGTCAATGAACAGATACTGAGTTAAGCAGGGCGACAGAAAATTGCACGGGCAAAGGGGCAGAGGTGGGCAAAAGCTAGCGGTGGGCAAACTAGTAAAGATCTCGACGTTCCGGGGAGACCCTTCTCGGGATAAATCCCGGCCTGGCGGGGGATGCTGAGCAGTCGGGGTCAGGGGTCTGCACAATCATGGTGAAAGGAAGCAGTCAAGGAACCCCAAGGGACCGGAGTCGTGCCCCCAGCCCTGATGGGCTCATACCTCCTCCTCGTCTGCGGAGTCAGAATCGGACTCCACCGGCACCTCGTCATCTTCGCCTATGGTCCCGATTAAACCCAACTCTGCAAGCATGTTGTCCCGCTGTCACTTCCGGAAGCGAACTGACTGAGGTCCGGCCCTTTCTCTTTCGCAACTTCCTTGTCGTCACTGCGCATGTGCCATGCTTCACTTCCGTTCGAGCGGTCTTGGCCGCGCATTCCCTTTCGGCCGCTTAGAATGCGCATGCGGCAATCTGAGGCGTGGTTTCGCGTGGTGATGTAAGAGGCGGGGCTTTGTTTAGATGAAAAAATTCCCTTGTTTTGGTGGTCGGAAAGCGACGGGAATCTGAGGATCGTGAGCGTGGTGACCGGGAAGGTCTAAAGAGGTTCACTGATAAGTTCTCTATGTGCACATTTATGTACAAAAAATTGTGGAAGGTGGCTGGACGCGGTGGCTCACAACTGCAATCTTAGCACTTTGGGAGGTCGAGGCCGGTTGATTGCCTGAGCTCAGGAGTTCAAGACCATCTTGAGCAAGAGTGAGACCCGGTCTCTACTAAATATAGAAAAACTGAGGCAAGAAGATTGCTTGAGCCCAAGAGTTGGAGGTTGCTGTGAGCTATGATGACGCCATGGCACTCTGGGCTACAACGTGAGACCTTGGCTCCAAAAAGAAAATACTAATAACTGTGTGCCTGGCGCCAGTGGTTAGGGCGCCAGCCACATACACCGAGGGTGGTGGGTTTGAACCCGGCTCGGGTCAGCTAAACAACGACATCTGCAACAGAAAAATAGCCAAGTGTTGTGTCGGGCGCTTGCAGTACCAGCTACTTGGGCAAGAGAATTGCTTAAGCCCAAGAATTTAAGGTTGCTGTGAGCTGTGTCGCCAGAGCACTCAACAGAGGGTGACAAAGTGAAACTGTCTCAAAAAAACAAAAATTGCAGAAGAATATACAATAAGTGATTAGCAGTGATTGTTCCTGGGTGGTAAAATTATAAGTATTTTCTCAGAATTATTTTTACAATAAACATTTATTTTCATAAAAAAGCAGAAAACTAGCCTGGGCTCGGTGGCTCACACCTGTAATGCTCACACTCTGGGAGGCTGAGGCTGGTGGATTGCTTGAGCTTATAAGTTAGAGACCAACCTGAGCAAAAACGACACACCCGTCTCTACTAAAAAATAGAAAAACCGAGGCAAGAGTATCGCTTGAGCCCAAGAGTTGAAAGGAGCTGTGAGCTATGATGCCACAGCATTCTACCCAGGGAGACAGCTTGAGACTTTGTCTCAAAAAAAAAAAAAAAAAAACTAAGCAAACATAATACTTACATAACATTTACTGGGTGCCACTACTGTGTTTCCCCCAAAATAAGACCTACCCCAAAAATAAGCCCTAGCAAGATTTCTATGCATTTGTTAAATATAAACCCTACCACAGTAGGGCGTTCTGGCACAGAGCGGTAAGGAAGACTGGAATACTTTTTATCAGACATCCCCTGAAAATAAGACCTAGCATGTCTTGAGAAAAAATAAATATAAGACAATGTCTTATTTTTGGGAGAACACAGTACTAATATAAGTGGTTTGATACATGTTAGCTAATTTAATGTTCACACCAACTTTAGACTGGAGATCTTCACTGAGTTCTCACCAATGAGAAGACCAAGTCATAGAGAGGTCTTGGGATCATAGAGCCAGTTACTAACAGAGCCAATAGTATAACCCAGAGTATAACCAGATATTGACTCTTGGTTTCTTAGGAAGTAAGTCTCAGGACTTTCCAGGAACTTTTGTTCTCATTTCTCATTGTGAAAAATCTTACCTTTTTTTTTTTTTTTTTTTGAGACAGAGGCTAAGGGCACTGTAGCCTCATTGTAGCTCATAGCAACCTCAAACTCTTGGGCTTAAGCTATCCTCTTGCCTCTGCCTCCCAAGTAGCCCCCACCACAAAGCCTGCCTGATTTTTTTCTATTTTTAGTAGAGACAGGGTGTCACTTGCTCAGATTGGTCTCCAACTCCTTAGCTCAGGCAATCCACCCACCTCATCATCCCACAGTGCTAGGATTACAGGGGTGAGCCACCATGCCTGGCTTGTTTCACTTTTAAGTTTACAATTCAATAGTATTAATTACAATCACAATATTGTGCAACCGTCACCATTATCTGTTTTCAAAACTGTTTCATCACCCCAAACAGAAACTCTGTTACCGTTAAGCAATAACTCCCTCATTCCATTCCATCCCCAGTCCTTGGTAACCTCTAATCGACTTTCTGTCATTGATGATATCTCACATAAGTGGAATTATGCAATATTTGTCCTTTTGTGTCTGGCTTAATTCACTTAGCATAATATTTGCATAATGTTTTCAACATTTTGTCTATCCACCTTTAGGTTGTTTCCACCTTTTGACTATTGCGAATAATGCTGCAATGAACATTGTCTTACAAAAATCTATTTGAGTCTCTGTTTTCATTTCGTTGTGGTATATACCTTGGAGTGAATGTGACAACTCTTTTAGCTTTTTGAGGAGTCCCCAAACTATTTTCCAGAGGCTGCATGGTGTTGCAGGCCTATAGTCCCAGGCTAAGCTGGAAGGAGCACTTGAGTGGAGACATTCAAGTCAGAGTTCACTATGATTGCACCTGTATTCGAATAGCCATTGCACTCCAGCCTAAGCAACATAATGAAACTCCGTCTCTAAAACAAACAAAAGACTCAAATCATATTAACTTAGTCCCTGCTTAAATACTACAAATGCACTTAGAATAAAAGCCTGACTCCTTCTTCTGCCAATAGGATTTAGCCCCTGCCTCTCCATTTTTTTTTTTTTGTTGTTGTTGTTGTTAGAGACGGAGTCTCACTCTGTTGCCCTGGGTAGAGTGCTGTGACATCATAGCTCACAGCAACTTCCAACTCCTGGGCTTAGATGATTCTCTTGCGTCAGCCTCCCGAGTAGCTGGGACTACAGGCGCCCACCACAACACCTGGCTATTTTTTGTTGCAGTTTGGCTGGGGCCAGGTTCGAACCTACCACCCTTGGTATGTGGGGCCAGCACCCTACTCACTGAGCCACAGGCATCACCCGTGCCTCTCTCTTCATATTCACGTCCTCCTAGTCTCTCCTTGTACCCTACACTCCAGACACATTGTCCTTCTTCTGATTACTCACCAATCTAATCTCACTCCCACCTTAAGGCCTTTGCACTGGCTGTTCCCTCTGTTTGAAACACCATTCCCTCTGCTCAGTGCACAACTATCTCTTCCCTACCCTCACTGTTCTGTTCAAATGATGCCTCCTTGGAGTCTCCTTTTTTGACCACCCCATAAGCCAGCACCAACTACCTTATGGTTCCTCTCCTGTCTCGTCCATCTTTTATTTCCCTCACAGCACTTAGCACCCTTTGAAATTGACACATTTATTTATTTGGTGAACTTATTTACAGTCTATCTTACTAGATGTGAGCTCCAGAAGGGTGGGGGACCTTATGCATCTTGTTCACTGCTGTATTCCTAATGCTTAATACAGTCCTTGGCACAGAGTAGGCATTGAGTAAATGCATCATGAGTTAATGAGTGTCCTCCTGTGTTTTTGAATCATTTTCAGATGTATGTCAAGTCTTGTATGTCGATATTCACTCAACTCAAATAGAATTTATTTAGTTTAGTTTAGTTTAGTTTAGTTTTTTTTTAGACAGTCTCACTCTTTCACATTGTGTTGAGTGCCATGGAGTCCTCATGGCTCATAGCAACCTCAAATTTTTGGCCCTGGGCGGCACCTGTGGCTCAAAAGGGTAGGGCGCCGGCCCCATATGCCAGAGGTGGCAGGTTCAAATCCAGCCCTGGGCCAAAAAAAAAAAAAATTTGGCCTTGAGCAATCCTCTTGCCTCTGCCTCCCAAGTAGCTGGGACTGCAGGTGCTGGCCACAACCAAGCTATTTTTTCTATTTTTAGTATATAGATGGGATCTCAGTCTTACTCAGGCTGGTCTTAAACTCGTGAGATCAAGCCCACCTTGGCTTCTCACAGTGCTAGAATTACAGGTGTGAGCCATGGTGCCCAAATCTTACTGATTTATTTAGAGACAGAATCTCTGTCACCCAGGCTGGCGGGCAGTGGCAAGATCATAGCTCACTGCAATCTTTTTTTTCTTTTTGCAGTTTTTGGCCGGGGCTGGGTTTGAACCCGCCACCTCCGGCATATGGGGCCAGCGCCCTACTCCTTTGAGCCACAGGTGCCTCCTCTCACTGCAATCTTGCTGTTTTTTGGCCAGGGCTGGGTTTGAACCCCACCACCTCTGGTATATGGGGCTGGCGCCCTACTCCTTGAGCCACAGGCACTGCCCCTACCACAGCTTGTTCATCCATTCCTGGGTTGGTGGGCATTTAGGTTGTTTCCACATTTTGGCAATTGTAAATTGAGCTGCAATAAACCATCTAGTGCAAATGTCCTTATGATAAAAGGATTTTTTTTCTTCTGGGTAGATGCCCAGTAATGGGATAGCAGGATCAAATGGGGGTTCATCAGCCAGGCAAGGTGGCTCATGACTGTAATCCTAACATCTGGGAGGCTGAGGCTGGTGGATTGCTTGAGCTCACGAGTTCGAGACCATCTTGAGCAAAAGCAAGACCCCCCATCTCTACTAAAAATAGAAAAACTGAGGCAAGAGGATCACTTGAGCCCCAGAGTTAGAGGTTGCCGTGAGCTATGATTTCATAGCACTCTACCCAAGGACAATAGCTTGAGACTCTGTCTCAAAATAAAAATAAAAACAGGCTTGGTGCCTGTAGCACAGTGGTTATGGCACCAGCCACATACACTGAGGGAGGCGGGTTCAAACCCGGCCTGAGCAAGCTAAAATAACGATGGCAACTGCAACAAAAAATATCCAGGCATCGTGGTGGGCGCCTGTAGTCCCAGTTACTCGAGAGTCTGAGGCAAGAGAAGTCCAAGAGTTTGAGGTTGCTGTGAGCTGTGACGCCATGGCACTCTCCCAAGGGCAACATAGTGAGATTCTGTCTCAACAAAAATAAATAAATAAAATAAAAACAAAAACAAAACATTTTCACCAACCTCTAAAGAGGCCTTATGTCAATTAATAACCACTCCTCCATTCTCCCCACCTTCTGCTGAGCCCTGGGTAACAACTAATCTACTTTTCTATCTTTATGGATTTGCCTATTCTGGTCCTTTCATGTGAATGGAATCAGGCAGTATGTGTCTTTGTATGGGGACTGCCTTATTTGGCTGGCACATGTCAAGGGTCATCTGTTGTAGCAGGTATCAGAACAATGACAACTCAACAACAAAAATAGCCAGGCATTGTGGCGGGTGCCTGTAGTCCCAGCTATTTGGGAGGCTGAAGCAAGAGAACCGCTTTAGCCCAAGAGTTTGAGGTTGCTGTGAGCTGTAACCCCGCCGCACTCTACCAAGGGCGACATAATGAGACTCTGTCTCAAAAAAGAAGAAATAAGATAAAATAAAAATAGAAGGAAAAAAGAATAGTCAGGCTTCATGGCACATACCTGTGGTCCCAGCTACTTGGGAGGCTGAGGCAAGAGGATTGCTCAAGCCCAAGAATTTCAGGTTGCTTTGAGCTCTGATGCCATGGCACTCTACCCAGGGCCGCAGAGTGAGACTATCTCAAAAAAAAAAAAAAAAGAAAGAAAGAAAGAAAGAAAGAAAAAGCATGGTAAAAATATATACCCAGAGCTAAGGCAATTTTAAAAGAAACATATCTGCTCTCAAGAGGGTTTTGTGCAATGTTCCTAAGGAAATAAAACCTCCCTGGAAATGCCACATCCTTTAGCAATCTTGTCATGGTTCTCTCCACCTACAGATAAGCTCTCCTCCTCCTCCAAATCACCAGGGTAAACTGTACTTGTCATGCCATGGGGCACGTTTTGCATTGACTTGTGTGGACTTGGCTCAAGTACATGCTGCCTCCCAGGAGCACTGTGCCCTGTGGGCTACAGCCTCATCACCTATTTATTAGACGGGGTCAAATCCAGGCTGCCCTCACATCGTACCTCCCCCAGGTGATGTGCACTGGGTAAGATGTGGGTAGATACGAAAACCTTGCCCTAGAACAAGCAGGTCCGCTGAGGTCCTTGGAGGTTAAAGATGTTAGGAGCTTCAGAGATTTGCTTCACCTGCCTGTAAGTTCCATCTCAGATCTCAACTGCTGGTGCCGCCTGCTTCCTTACCTGCAGCACAGAACCACTTACCACTCCCATATGATTTTTTTTGTCTCCCCTCCAAATTAAAGTCTAAAAGGAACAGACAAGGAAAAAAGAAAAATCATTTCTTGTTTTTCTCCATAGAGGTTTGACACCAGTCCCAGATCTTTTGCTGTATTTAGGAGAACCAATTTTCCCCCTCAATTCCTTTTTTTTTTTTTTTGAGACAAGAGTCACACTTTGTCAGCCTTGGTAGAGTGCTGTGGCGTCACAGCTCACAGCAACTTTGAATTCTTGGGCTCAAGTGATTCTCTTACCTCAGCCTCCCAAGTAGCTGAGACTACAGGTGCCCATCACAACACCCAGCTATTTTTAGAGACAAGGTCTCACTCTGCCTCAGGCTGGTCTTGAACCCGTGAGCTCAGGTAATCCACCCACCTCGGCCTCCCAGAGTACTAGGATTACAGGCATGAACCACCACGCCCGGCATCAATTCCTTTTTTTTTTTTTTTTTTTTTTGAGTATTTTTTTAGAAAGGGAGTCTTACTATATTGCCCAAGCTGGCCTTGAACTCCCATGCTCAAGAAATCCTCTTGCCTCAGCTTCCCAAGTAGCTGAGACTATCAGTACACATTATCACACACAACTATACCCCCCCAATTCAAAGCAGGGACTTTTCAACTGATTCTATTCTCAAAGAGTCAAGGTAGATGTTATTCAATAACTAATTTTGAAGTCCTAGGCATGGTGGCTCATGCATGTAATCCTAGCATTCTGGGAGACCAAGGTGAGTAGATTGCTTGAGTTCAGGAGTTTGAAACCAACCTGAGCAAGAATGAGACCCTCATCTTTACTAAAAATAGAAAAAAAAAAGCTGGGCATGGTGGTACACGCCTTTTGTCCCAGCTACTCAGGAGGCTGAGGCAAGCAGATTGCTTGAGCCTAGGAGTTTAAGGTTGCTGTGAGCTATGATGTCATAGCGCTCTAGCCTGGGGCAACAGAGTGAGACTCTGCCTCAAAAAATAATAATAATAATAATTTTGAGCAATATTCTACCACTTAGTGGCACCAAGTCAAGATCATATTAACCTAATATTTTCATTAATTCCACAAATATGATTGAGATCCTGCTTTGTTTCAAGCTCTGTTGTGGACATTGTGGATATTGCCATCTCATTTCTCCCTCTCCCCCTCCCAAGAGCCAACCACTCTCATGAATCTGAAGTGTAACTTTCCTGTAGTTGCTATTATAATAAATGCCCATTTTACCTGTAAAGCAGGAGGTGCAAGGGCTCCAAAGTGGGAACAAACTTGGATGGAAAGGTCATCTTGAGCAATCCTCTTGCCTCAGCTTCCCAAGTAGCTGGGACCACAAGTGCTACTCCTGACTAGTTTTTATCTTTTTCTATTTTTAGTCAAGACGGGATCTCACTCTTGCTCAGGCTGGCGTTTCTAAGGTCTTTAGGGAGCAAAACAGCTGTGTAAGCTTTGGACCGATGACCTCAGACTTCCTCAGACTTCATTAATGAGAAGCTAAATTATCTTCAATGTGGTTGGAACCACTCTTCCTTTGTCACATGTAACTGAATCTAATCCTAATTGATCCATTGTCCCTTCTGTTATGGACTGAAATGTTGCACCCCTGTCAAAATTAATGTGTTGAAATCCTAACCCCGGTGTGGTAGGAGGCAGGCCTTTGGGAGGTGATAGGTTATGAGGCTGAACTTGATTAGCAGATGTGGAGTCGGATTGCTACAAGCCTGCTCTCACTCCTGGTAACTCCGAGTTATCCCCACTTAACACAAGAGGGACCCTGAGCTGGGATAGTGTGTAGCTTACCTTTCTAACCACTAAAGGGGGTGGCAGGTGTTTGGCCGGAGGTCTACTGACTCCAAACATTGTCTCAAATGTTTGGACATGGCCCCAAAATCTTCTGATTCAAGCACAGGACAATTGATTTTCTCTTCTTTTTGGTTGCAGTTTTTGGCCAGGGCTGGGTTTGAAACCACCATCTCTGGTATATGGGGCCAGCACCCTACTCCTTGAGCCACAGGCACTGCCCAGGACAATTGATTTTCAGTTGGACATTTTCTGTGTTGATGGGGCAAGCCCAGTCCTTCTTGGTTTTCAGTTCCTCACCTCCATTTTATTTGATTATGTATACCTTACCTTTGAGAGCACGCTTTGAAACAGATAGCATTGGAGTTTGTAAATACTCTGTACGGCTGGTGGCAGCGGTTCATAAGACGGCACAGGTAAGGTTGGATTTATGTCCTTCAACCCATTTGCTTCCAGGACCTGAATTGTGGTTCATCTTAACTATCCTTAAAATTTTCCAGAGGGAGTTAATTTATTGGATAAGTAAGCAAGTTTTAAAATACTAGAGTGCTCTTATAATCACCACCAATTAAAAGCAAATGAAACACCCAATGATAAAAGCATGGATACAATATAATACCTTCAGCCACTGTGAGTGGGATATACATATACAATACAGTATATACCTTCAGCCACTGTGAGTGGGATGCATGTGGTGAAAGTGCATATGTTTGCAACTTATGGCTAGATGAAAACAAAGTTACAGAATGATAAGTGGGGCATAGTGCCATTACACCCCCCAGCCCGTAATAAAATATTCATATAAAAATATGCTTGGAGGACGGCACCTGTGGCTCAGTTGCCCTGGGATTGAGTGATCTGGTGTCACAGCTCACAGCAACCTACAACTTTTAGGCTTAAGTGGTCCTCTTGCCTCAGCCTCCCAAGTAGCTGGGACTACAGG
>NW_003852418.1:10746567-10749735 GCF_000181295.1 Otolemur garnettii | reverse complement strand
GTTTGGCAGGCCCAGGCTGGATTTGAACCCACCAGCTCTGTTATATGTGGCTGGTGCCTTAGCCAATTGAGCTACAGGTGCCAAACTGTATTTTCCCTTTTATATTTACTTTTTTTGAAATTTTTATATAAGGAATAGGCCTTTCTCAGTTAAAAAAAGTTTAATAGGCTTAGCACCTGTGGCTCATGTGGCTAAGGCACCAGCCACATACAGCAGAGCTGGCAGGTTTGAATCCAGCCTGGGCCCGCCAAACAACAATGACGGTTGCAACCAAAAATATGGCCGGGCGTTGTGGTGGGCGCCTGTGGTCCCAGCTACTTGGGAGGCAGAGACAGGAGAATTGCTTGAGCCCAGGAATTGGAGGTTGCCGTGAGCTGTGATGCCAGGGCACTTTACCCAGGGTGACAGCTTGAGGCTCTGTCTCAAAAAAAAAAAAGAAAAAAAGAGTTTAATATAAAAAATTCTGGGTTTGGCGCCTATAGCACAGTGGTTATGGCACTAGCCACATGCACCAGGCTGGCAGGTTCGAGCCCAGCTTGGGCCAGCTAAATAACAATGGCAATTGCAACAAGAAAATAGCCAGGCATTGTGGTGGACACCTGTAGTCCCAGCTACTTAGGAGGCTGAGGCAAGAGAATCACTTAAGCCCAAGAGCTGAAGGTTGCTGTGAGCTGTGACAGCACAGCACTCTACTGAGGGCAACATAGTGAGGCTCTATCTCAAAGAAAAAAGGAAAATTCTGGAGGCTGGGTGCAGTGGCTCATGCCTGTAATCCTAGTTCTCTGGGAGGCCAAGGCAGGAGGATTGCCTGAACTCACAGGTTTGAGACCAGCCTGAGCCAGAGCAAGACCTCATCTCTAAAAATAGCCGAGCATTGTGGCCAGTGCCTGTAGTCCCAGCTACTTGGGAGGTGAGGCAAGGGGATTGCTTGAACCCAAGAGTTTTAGGTTGCTGTGAGCTGTGATGCTACAGTACTCTACAGAGGGTGACAAAATGAGACTCTGTCTCAAAAAAAAAATGCTGTCCCCTTTCCTTTCCTTTGCTTTCTCTTTCCTTTTCCGTTTAAATTAATCAGTACATACAAAGCATGTAAAATAGTACTTGCTCTTACACCTCAAAAAAAAAAAAAAAAAAAGACCTAATACTTTGTACCCTCAATGAATCCCTTGGCTCACACCTATAATCCTAGCACTTGGGAGGCCGAGGCAGGTGGCTTGCCTGAGCTCAGGAGTTTGAGACCAGTCTGAGCAAGAGTGAGACCCTGTCTCTACAAATAGCTGGGCAGTATGGCAGGTGCCTGTAGTCCCAGCTACTTGGGAGACTGAGGCAAGAGATTCACTTGAACCCAAGAGTTTGGGTTTGCTGTGAGCTGTGACACCATAGCACTTTACCGAGGGCACCAAAGTGAGACTGTCTTAAAAAAGCCCAATCCCTAGCGCTCCCTATGTGTTGTCTATTATCATTCAGACTTGTCCAAAGAGGCGGAAGAGTGGCTAATACAGGATTTAGGCCCCAAACCTGAAGGCAAATCCTCAGCTCCTCACCATGACAACAACCCTTTATCACATGATGAAGTGAACCACGATTTTTCCTCTTTTCTCCCACCAGCAGTTACTTCCTTTTGCCTTCCAGGGCTTATAAACAAAAACCTGTCAAGTGGCTGTTCCCTTCCAGAAGCCCAGTTCATGCCTACATCTTCTAAAAGGTTTTGCTTCACTAATATACTCAGTCTACCTGGGGTAATGCTAGTATAGAGGACATTGAATCTAAGTAATCCTGTCCCTAGTCTTTGAAGTAACCATCCAACAGCTGCTGGTGTGATGCAACACGCTTGCTTCATGCAACCTCTGCCTGCCTTGTCTCTAGGCATTCATTTTCTTTCTGACATATAATGGAAAATATCAGGTCAATATCTGTAAGAGTAATGGAATTCCCTGGGCAATGTTGTATTAATCATGTT
The DNA here is from genome assembly GCF_000181295.1 of Otolemur garnettii. Lineage (NCBI taxonomy): Eukaryota > Metazoa > Chordata > Mammalia > Primates > Galagidae > Otolemur > Otolemur garnettii. The sequence continues at coordinate 10,747,775 of NW_003852418.1, read as the reverse complement.
TTTCTTTTTGAGACAAAGTTTCACGATGTCACCCTCGGTAGAGTGCTGTGGTGTCATAGCTCATAGCAACCTCAAACTATTGAGCTCAAGTGATCCTCTTGCCTCAGCTGGGATTACAGGAACTGTACACAACAGCCGGCTACTTTTAGAGACGGGGTCTTGCGCTTGCTCAGGCTGGTCTTGACCCTGTGAGCTCAGGGCAATCCGCCTGCCTCGGCCTCCCAGAGTGCTAGGATTACAGGTGTGAGCCACTGCACCCAGCCTATTAATCATGTTTATTTTTATTTATTTATTTATTTATTTTTTAGACAGAGTCTCATTATGTCGCCCTCGGTAGAGTGCCATGGGAGACTGAGGCAAGAGAATTGTTTGAGCCCAGGAGTTTGAGGTTGCTGTGAACTATGATGCCACAGCACTCTACTGGGGACCACAAAGTGAGACTTTGTCTCAAAAAAAAAAAAAAATAAAAGAATATTAAAGAAAATTTGAGAAAGGCAAAAGATAACACCTATATTCTAGCATTTCAACAAAACCATAGTTTTCATTTTCTAGTATTTCTTCTAATACTGCTCCATATACATTCTTCTCTTTATATAATTAATAAGGACAAGGCTCAGCGCCTGTGGCTCAAGCGGCTAAGGCGCCAGCCACATACACCTGAGCTGGCAGGTTTGAATCCAGCCCGGGCCTGCCAAACAACAATGACAGCTGCAACCAAAAAATAGCCAGGCATTGTGGAGGGCGCCTGTAGTCCCAGCTACTTGGGAGGCAGAGGCAGAAGACTTACTTGAACCCAGGAGTTGGAGGTTGCTGTGAGCTGTGATGCCACAGCACTCTTCCCAGGATGACAGCTTGAGGCTCTGTCTCAAAAAAAAAATTAATAAGGACAAAAGCTGAACTGGTGGTTCATGTAGTCTTAGCTATTTGTGAGGCTGAGGTAGGAAGATCACTTGAACCCAGAGGTTCAACACTGGCCTAGGCAACATAGCAAGACCCCATCTCTAAAAAATATATATATATATTTTTGCAGTTTTTGGCCGGGGCTGGGTTTGAACCCTCCACCTCTGGTATATGGGGCCGGCATCCTACTCCTTGAGCCACAGGTGCCACCCTAAAAAATATATTTTTTTTGAGACAGCCTCAAGCTATCCCCCTGGGTAGAGTGCTGTGGCATCACAGCTCACAGCAACCTCCAACTCCTGGGCTCA
>NW_003852418.1:10740488-10745294 GCF_000181295.1 Otolemur garnettii | reverse complement strand
GTGTCTATTTTGCAGAAAAAAAAAAAAAAAAAATAGATGAATGGATGAACAACTTGTGGTATATCCATATGATTCAATATTTAGCTGTACACAGGAAGGAAGAACAGACACAGGCTACAATGTGGATGAATCTCCCAAACATTATACTAAGTGGAAGAACTGGACACAAAAGGTTACATATTGCATGATTCCATTCATACGAAATATTCAGGATGAATAAATCCATAGCAACAGAAAGGAGACGGGTGGTTGCCAGATTCGAGGTGGAAGGAATGAAGAGTTACTGCTGAACAGCTGCCAGCTTTCTCTTTAGAGGGACTCCCAGGTCATGGAACTTGGTGGGCATCACGGTTGCCCAACACTGTGAATAGACTGACTGTCACTAAACTATTCACTGTAAAATGTTAATTTTACATTATATGAATTCACCTCCACAAATAATAAAAAAAATAAGAAAAAGTAAGGAGATGAGTTTCCATCTTAGGGAAGATAGAAGATTCATTGTATGAGTTTGCAAGGAACCAGCAAACATCTTTAATCCCCCAGAGCAACATGTAACAATAAAAGCGTTCTCACCGTCCACAGTAATTCAAACACAATGCCAAATGTAGGTGCCAAATAAATCCCTTCTCTGCTATGTAAATAAAAATCTATGTTAGGAAAACAGTTGTGTGCTTTTTGACAGTTCTAGATTTTGAAAACCCAGGGGTGTAGAATTTTCCCCTACCACTACCCAAATGTGGGAGGAGGAGTAGGAGAAAGAAGAGAGAAAGAGAAGAAAAAAGTATAAATATACATTATCTAAGGATTATATAATGTAGTTAAGAAACACATTCCCTTTGGTATGAGAAAGGACTCTGTTTCTGAAGGACAATGATTTCTCACCTAGCATTCTATACCCAGCCAAATAATCCATGAAGGCCGGGACAGTCTACAGACACCTCCAGACACACAAGGTATCAAATTTTTCTCTTCTATGCCCCTTTGTCAGGAAGTGAGTGGAGCCTGAGGGAGGAAATCAGACAAAAGGAACTCAGAGAATCCAGGAAACGAGAGATCCAGCCCAGGAAAGAGGCAAAAGCAAGAACTAGGGCCACAGCTGCCCAGCAGGTGTAGAGGGGAACCTGTCCCCATCAGAGCAGGAGAACAGAATCACAGGGTCAGGGATGTCTCCGAGAGAAAAAAGAGAGATGTGTTAAGTCTCCTGATGGTTTTTAATCTATTGAGAAATTTCTATTTCTCTCAAGGATTTTATGGATCAACTGGTGATAAGTACATAGAAAACTAAGTGTAGCCAATTGGTTGAACAGATGGGACCCATGGGGTGTAGGCAGAAAACAAGTTTATTCTTGGATGCCAAGTTTACTCTTTGCATGTTCAATGTGTCTCTGTGAAGCCAGCTTCTCCCACACCCTTGAATGAAGTCTAGGGCAAGTCTTGTGCTTTCTTTAGCTATTCTCAGGTAATAAAATTCTCTCAGGCACTTAAAACTCCTAAAAGGCTCAGTCATGTAAAGAGTCTACTCCGAGGCATTAAGCTAACTCATATACAATCACTATTTTTGTGAATCCTAAATAGCTGGATATTGCCAATTTCATTTGATTCACTCTAATAGGAGCCGAAACTTCTAAATTTATTTTAAGTAAAATTATCTCCCCTTCTGCCACTTAGGTCTGCTTTGGACTGGCCACATGAGGAAAGAAATGGGAGGTCTAGTGGGCTTCCCTCCTTCCCCACCACTGCGGAGTCTGGTTGTTCCCAGACAGAAGGGGGGTGTTGGAGAAGGAGAGAAAAAGTGGCAGGGCGGGTGCTCTTTGACTCAGCCAGTGCTTACAATGGACTGTTCCTCTCCCAAGGTGATTGTGTGAGATCTTGGAAGATGCTTCTCCACCCCACTCTGCTCTGCCCCTTGGGTGGAGCCTTGTTCTATCAGAGGGTGTTTTTTTTGTTTTCTTTTGTTTTGTTTTGCTTGTTTGTTTGTTTAGCAGGCCTGGGCTGAGTTCAAATCTGTCAGCACTGGTGCACACAGAGCAGCACTTTAACCATTGAGCTACTGGGTGCCCAACCAGAGGGCATCTTGATTTGAGGTCTTAATTCTCATCTGAGGTCCCATCTTGACTCCATGGTCACCTACAATCCACCCTCAGCCCCCAGGCCTTTAGCCTCTTTGGACTGAGCTTACCTTCCACCTTTCAGACAAGAGCTAAGCTGGTGTTTCTGTGGCGTGCAGGATGTTGTGAGCCTCAGGACGTTGTCATGCACTCCTGAACACGGTCACCCCCTTCTTCCAGCTAACCACAGTCCTTTTCCTTTCGTACCTTCCCCTGGGGCTTGGGAGATGCAGCTCAAGCTCCTCCTGGGGTCTCACTGAAATGATTTTCTTTAGGCTTGAGGTGAAGGCAAAGCATCTCTTTCCTCCTCCCCTTTCCGCAGTCAGTGGGTGTAATCACAGCTCATCAACAGCTCTGTCCAACCTTTTTTAGAGACAGAGTCTCACTTTGTCACCCTTAGTAGAGTGCTGTGGCATCATAGCTCACAGCAACCTTCAGCTCCTGGGCTTAGGTGATTCTCTTGCCTCAGCCTCCCGGGTAGCTGGGACTACAGCTGCCAGCCACAACACCCGGCTATTTTCTTGTTGCAGTTTGGCCAGGCCTGGTTTGAACCCGCCACCCGCGGTATATTGGGCCAGTGCCCTGCTCAATAAGCCACAGGCACCCGCCTCAAACATTTTCTTTAACCTCTGGAAATTTCAACCTTAACCCTTTTATACCCTTAAATGAGTGAGAGGCCAAGAGTAAGAAATTCAGTTTATTTTTATTTTTTGAGACAAAGTCTTGCTCTGTCACCCTGGGTATAGTCATGTCATCATAGTTCACAGCAACCTCAGACTCCTGGGCTCAAGCAATCCTCCTGTCTCAGCCTTCCAAGCTGAGGCTACAGGCATGCAACACAATACCCAGCTAATTTTTCTATTATGTTTTTAGTGGAGATGGGGCTCACTCTCCCTCAGGCTGGCCTCGAACTCCTTTCCTTCCTTCCCTCTCTCCCTCTCTCCCTCTTTCTTCTTTTCTTTCCCTTTCCTCCTCTTCCCCCCTTCCTCCCTCCCTCCCTTCCTTCCTTCCTTTCTTTCTTTCTTTCTTTCTTTCTTTCTTTCTTTCTTTCTTTCTTTCTTTCTTTCTTTCTTTCTTTCTCTTTCTTTCTTTCTTTCTTCTTTGAGACAGAATATCACTCTGTACCCTGGGGGTTGAGTTCCATGGCATCATAGCTCATAGTAACCTCAAACTCTTGGTCTTGAGCGATCCTCTTGCCTCCGCCTCCTGAGTAGCTAGGACTACAGGAATATATCACTACACCTGGCTAGTTTTCTTTTTCTTTTTTTCTTTTCTTTTCTTTTTTTTTTTTTTGCAGTTTTTGGCCAGGGCCAAGTTTAAACCCACCACCTCCAGTATACGGGGCCAGCACCCCACTCCTTTGAGCCACAGGAGCCGCCCTAGTTTTCTATTTTTAGTAGAGAAATGGGGTCTTACTCTTGCCCAGTCTGGTCTCCTGAGTTAAAGTGATCTACCCACCTTGGCCTCCCAGAATGCCCAGATGATGGGTATGAGCTACCTTGCCCAGCCTAAAACCAGCAGGTTTAGGTTCATAGGAAAATTGAGAGGAAGGGACAGAGGTTTCCCATATACTCCCTGCCCTGCACATATATAAATCTCCTCCATAATGGACATGGCCACCAGAGTGATACATTTGTTGCAATCGATGATCCTCCACTGACACATAATTATCACCAAAGTGGATAGTTTCCTCTAAGGCACACTCTTGGTGTTGCACAGTTTATGGGTTTGAACAAATGTATATGACATGTATCCAACATGACAGTATCATACAGAGTCATTCAGTGCCAGAAAGACGCCCTGCGCTTTATCTCCTTATCCCCCCTCCCTCCGATCTCCTGGCAACTGCTGATCTGTTAGCTGCCTTAGTAGATTTGGCTTTTCTAGAATGCCATAAATTGCAACCATACAACAATATGCATTTAAGTTTCTTCCATGTCTTCTCATTACTTGATAGCTCATGTTTTTTTTTGTTTTTTGTTTTCTTGGAGACAGTCTTATTATGTCGCCCTCGGTAGAGTGCTCTGGCGTCACAGCTCACAGCAACCTCAAACTCTTGGGCTTAAGTGATTCTCTTGTCTCAGCCTCCCAAGTAGCTGGGACTACTGGCGCCCGCCACAATGCTTGGCTATTTTTGTTGTTGTTGTTGTAGTCATTGTTGTTTGGCAGGCCCTGGCTGGGTTTGAACCCATCAGCCCTGGTGTATGTGGCCAGCGCCCTAACCACTGAGCCACAGGTGCTGATCCAAGCTCATGTTTTTTTAACACTCAATAATATTTGCTGGTATACTGTAGTTTATCCATTCACTGAAGGACATCTTAGCTGCATCTTGGTTGTTTCAGCAATTATGGCTGCTATAACCAGTTTTTAATTACCCCTTTTGCAAGTTCTGCCTAGGCAATCTTTCTCTGGAATGGGGAAACATCAGTTAAAACAGAGACAGTTTCCTGTTAACATCCTGTTAAACAGGAAAATAAAAAACCAAGGCAATTAATAACTTCAGGCCAGGGGGTGGTGGGAGGAGAGTTATGTAAGAAATGAAATGCAGGCTCGGCGCCTGTGGCTCAAGCGGCTAAGGTGCCAGCCACATACACCCAAGGTGGCGGGTTCGAATCCCCAGCCCGGGCCCGCCAAACAACAATGATGGCTGCAACTAAAAAATGGCCGGGCGTTGTGGCGGGCGCCTGTGGTCCCA
>NW_003852418.1:10730004-10739287 GCF_000181295.1 Otolemur garnettii | reverse complement strand
CCACCTTAGGTGTATGTGGCTGGCGCCTTAGCTACTTGAGCCACAGGCGCTGAGCCTGTGGCTTCATAACTCACAGCAACCTCAAACTCTTGGGCTCAAGGGATCCTCTTGCATCAGCCTCCCCAGTAGCTGGGACTACAGGCACCTGTCACAATGCCCAGCTGGTTTTTAGAGACAGGGTCTCCCTCTTGCTCAGGCTGGTCTCAAATTCGTGAGCTCAGACAATCCACTCACCTCAGCCTCTGAAGTGCTGGGATTACAGGTGTGAGCCACCACGCCCTTCTCACTTTCATAGTAGGCAATCAACAAAAGAGATCATAAATGGAAAAATCAATAAACATCTCTATGGGCATGGCATCTAGAAATATGAAGGAGGATGCCAGAAGGAAGAGTTGAAAGTGGGTGGATATTATTTTTCATGATAAACTTCTCCTTTTTTTGTTTGAGACAGTCTCCCTCTGTAGCCCTGAGCTATAATTCTGTGGCATCATCCTAGCTCACAGCAACCTCAAACTCCTAGATTCTGCTAATTCTCCTGCCTCAACTTCCCCAGTGTCTGGGACAACAGGTGCCAATCACAGTGCCTGGCTAATTTTTCTATTTTTAGTAGAGATGAGGTCTTACTCTTGCTCAGGCTGGTCTTGTACCCCTGAGCTCAAGGGATCCTCCTGCCTCGGCCTCCCAGAGTGGTGGGATTACTATGGACGTGTGTGACTTTTTTTTTTTTTGACACAGGCTCTGTTGCCCAGGCTACAGTGTGGTGGCATCACACCTGGCTAATTTTTCTGGTTTTTTGGTAGAGAGAGGGTCTTGTTCTTGCTCAGGCTGGTCTCAAACTCCTGAGCTTAAGAAATTCTGCCTCAGCCTACCAGAGTGCTAGGGTTACCAGACTGAGCCATGGTGAGTGACCCACATATTATATTAAGAAATTTAATTTTGGCTCGGCACCTATAGCTCAATCGGCTAAGGCGCCAGCCACGTACACCTAAGGTGGCGGGTTCGAATCCCCAGCCCGGACCCGCCAAACAACAGTGACAGCTGCAACCAAAAAATAGCCGGGCGCTGTGGCGAGCGCCTGTGGTCCCAGCTACTTGGGAGGCGGAGGCAGGAGACTCGCTTGAGCCTAGGAGTTGGAGGTTGCTGTGAGCTGTAATGCCACGGCACTCTACCCAGGGGGATAGCTTGAGGCTCTGTCTCAAAAAAAAAAAAAAAGAAAGAAATTTAATTTTATAAGCCTAGAAAACTAGAAAAGTTAGCCAGGTGTTGTGGTGGGTACCTGTAGTCCCAGCTATTGGGGAGGCTGAGGCAGGAGGATCACCAGAGCCAGGAGTTTGAGGTTGCTGTGAGCTAGGCTGATGCTACAGAATTCTAGCCTGGGGCTACAGAGTGAGTCTGTATCAAACAAACAAACAAAAAAAGAAGGAACGAAAGCAAGCAAGAAAGACAGAAAGAAAGAAACTTAATTTTAAAAAGTATTTAATAGGGTGGTGCCTATGGCTCAAGGAGTAGGGCACCACCCCCACATACCAGACGGAGGTGGCGGGTTCAAACCTAGCCTTGGCCAAAAAAAAAAAAAAAGTATTTAATAAATCATAGAGATTATCTAGAGATCAGATAATATTTGAATATAACAAGAGCACTTGTGTTCATAGTGAGAAATAGTCTGAACCAAGCCCAAAGCTGTTTTGCATGACCAAAAAGGTTTTCCTTTATTATGAGGAGAATGATTCCCTTTAGCCTTCCACCTCCAGTATGATATGAAAATACATCCTCCTGTTTCCGAATAACCTTGAGACAAGCAATAGATTCTCCTGCAGGATCTTTTTAAACTTAGGTCATGAGGGATTTGTTTCTCCCAATGGGTTACTTGGTATTAGATTCGTGAAATAACCAGGTCAGCTAAACCAACAGAGGCTACCTTGTTGACCTAAAACTAACTTGTACTCACTACTTCTCACCTCAATTACCCTTGAGCACATAATATCCCTACAAAATCCTCTTGAAATTTGGGGGGTTTTTTGAGACAAAGTCTCATTATGTCACCCTAAGTAGAGTTCTGTGGCGTCATAGCTCACCGCAAACTCAAACTCTTGGGCTTAAGCGATTGATTCTCTTGCCTCAGCCTCCCAAGTAGCTGAGACCACAGGTGCCCACCACAACTCCTTGTTATTTTTTGGTTGCAGTTGTCATTGTCGCTGTAGCTGGCCTAGGCCAAGTTCAAACCCGGTGGCCGTGGTGTATTTGGCCAGCGCCCTATCCACTGAAGTACGGGCACTGCTCCTGAAATTTTTGTTTTTAAAGGATAGTGGGCAAAAGAAAAAGACCAGGAGAGAAAAACAGAGATAGCCCATTCATGTACCCTCCATATTCACCTCAGCAATCTTAGTGTCTGACACATAGTTAACACTCGGTAATATCTAACGTAGCTATAGAGTGAATAAATGAACGAATGACTATTAACATCCCACTGTCCCAAGATCTATAAGCATTAGAACAAAGTTATCGTAAGTTTTACATATACATATAATTCATAGATCTATGAAAAATCAACAGGCAAGATAGCCCTTAGAAAAAGGTATCTCATGGATGTTTTGGGAAATAGCCAATTAAAAATATAGACAATGTGAAATCTACCAATTGCATGAGGACATCTGCAAGAATGTTGAGGGTGGCACCTGTGGCTCAGAGGAGTAGGGTGCTGGTCTCATATGCCGGAGGTGGTGGGTTTGAACCCAGCCCCAGCCGAAAACTGTAAAAAAAAAAAAAAAAAACTAAACTAAAAGATATCTTAATGAAAAGAGGTCTTTTTCCCATTTAATGCCTGAGATACTCAGTTCTTCCCTCCAGAAGCAAATACTGTTACCACTTTCTCGTGTATCATAACACAGCCCTCTGGGTTCCAGAGGTACAGTGTTCCTTGGCAAAGACGTGTGTTCTTCACCTGCCACAAGTTTTCAGGCTTTTTTTTTTTTTAATTCATCACTTCATTAAGAGATTTATTTTATTTTTTATTTATTATTGTATTATTTATTTATTTTGAGGCAGAGTCTCACTTTGTCGTGTGGTGTCAATCTCACAGAAACCTCAAACTCTTGGGCTCAAGCAATTCTCTTGCCTCAGCCTCCGAAGTAGCTGGGACTACAGGCATCTGCCACCACACCCAGCTATGTGTTTGTTGTAATCGTCATTGTTTAGCTGGCCCAGGCTGAGTTCGAACCCACCATCCTCAGTGCATGTGGATGGCGCCATGACCACTGTGCTACAGGCACCAAGCCACTACACCTTTTTCTCTGAGCATTGCTTCAGCTGCACCTCAAAATTTCTATATGTTGGGCAGTTCCTATGGCTCAAAGGAGTAGGGCACCAGCCCCATATGCCAGAGGTGGTGGGTTCAAACCCAGCCCCGGCCAAAAACTGCAAAAAAAATTTATTTTCTATATGTTGTAATTTCATTTTTATTTATTCATGATACTTTTATTTTATTTATGTTTTGACATAATTTCTCCCTTTAATTAATGGTATTTTATTCATTAATTTTCATCCATTATTTTACTTGACTAAAATTATAATATATAAAACTATCTTTTATACTTATTTATTTTTTATTTTACTTATTTATTTTTGAGACAGAATCTCACTTTGTCACTCTCAGTAGAGTGCTATGGAGTCATAGCTCACAACAACCTCAAACTCTTTGCCTCAAGTGATCCTCTTGCCTCAGCCTCCTGAGTAGCTGGATTACAGGAACCCTCCACAAACCCCTGGCTATTTTTAGAGGCAGGGTCTCAACTCTGGCTCAGGCTGGTCTCAAACTCCTGAGCTCAGGCAATCCACCTGGTCTGACCTCCCAGAGTGTTGGGATTATAGGCATGAGCCTCTGTCCCGGACCCGTTTGTTTATTTATTTATTTATTTATTTATTTTAGTCTCCCTGGGGTTGAGTGCTGTATTATCATAGCTCACAGCAACCTTAAACTCTTGGGCTTGAGCAATCTTCTTGCCTCAGCCTCTGCAGTGTATGGGACTACAGGTGCCCATGGAAACATCTGGCTAGTTTTTTCTATTCTTAGCAGAGACGGTGTCTTCCTCTTGCTCACTCTGGTTTTGACCTCCTGAGCTCAAGCAATCCACCCGCCTCAGCCTCCCAGAGTGCTAGGATTGCGGGAGTGAGCCACAGTGCCCGGCCCACTTGTGTAAATACCTAGGATGGAGATTGCTGTGTTGTGTGGCAAGTCTATGTTTAACTTTATAAAATAACTGCCAAACTGTCTCACCAAGCAACTGTACCATCTTGCATTCCTGTTAGCAATGAATAAGAGTTCCTGTGACTCTGCTTTCTCCTGCTGGGCTGTTGTCAGCTTATTTTTAGTTTTTATTTTAGCTAAATAGTTTTATTTTATTTTCTAATAAGTGTGTAATGGTATAGGAGTGTGCCTTTCATTTACGTTTCCCTAATGACATCTTTTCATATGCTTTTTTATCACCCATATATCTTTATAAACTTCTGTGGTGAATTGTCTTTTCAGATCTTTGGCCCATTTGTTTCTCTTTCTCTTTTTTCAGACAGAGTTTTACTTTGTTGCCCTCAGTAGTAGAGTGCTGTAACATCATAGCTCACAGCAACCTTGAACACTTGAGTTCAAGCAATCCCCTTGCTTCAGTTTTTCCCTTTTAGTAGAGACAGGGTCTCGTTTTTGCTCAGGCTGATCTCGAACTCATCAGCTCAAGTAATCCACCTGCTTTGGCCTCTCAGAGTTCTAGGATTACAGGTGTGAGCCACTGTGCTTGGCCAATTTATTTCCTTATTAAGGTTATTTAACTTGTTAAGTTTCAAGAATTCTTAATATATTCTTAAGATACTAATCCCTTGTCCCATGTGTGATTTGCACTTTTTTTTTTTTGAGACAGAGTCTCAAGCTGTTGCCCTAGGTAGAGTACTGTGGCATCACAGCTCACAGAAACCTCAAACTCTTGGGCTCAAGTGATTCTCTTGCCTCAGCCTCCCAAGCAGCTGGGACTACAGGCACCTGCCACAATGCCTGGCTATTTCCCTTGTTGTTGTTGCAGTTGTCATTGGCCAGGGCCAGGTTCCAACCTGCCAGCCTCAGTGTATGTGGCCAGCACCCTGCTGTCTGAGCTACAGGCACTGCCCGATTTGCACGCATTTTCTACAAGTCTGTGTCTTGCTTTTTCATTCCTTTTACAGTTGTTCTTCCACATTTAAAAAAAAAAAAAACAACTTCACTGAGTACTATTCCATTGTATGAAAAAGATGCCATAACTTATTAGCCAATCTTAGGTTGATGGACTCTGATCATATTTCTGACCTGTTGTTATTACAAACTGTCCTTCTGTTTATATCTTTGAATTTATGTCATTTCTCTGAACCATTTGTTTTTCCTATTGCATGACTGTCTTTTGCTATATTCTTCTCCTTCTTTTTTGTCTTCTTCTCCTCCTCTTCCTGCTCCTCCTCCTTCTTTTTCTTTCTTTCTTTCTTCTTTTTTTTTTTTTTTTGAGGCAGGACCTCCCTCTACTGCCCAGCCCCAGAACAATGGTATATTCCCAGCATACTGCAACCTCCAACTCCTACGCTCAGGTGATCCTCCTGGATCAGCCTCCTGAGTAACTGGGATTACAGGTATGCACCACCATACCTGCTAATTTTTTTTTACTTTTTTTTTTTGAGACAACTCACTTTGTCCACCTGGGTGGAGGGCTGTGGTGTCATAGCTCACAGCAACTTCAGACTCCTGACCTCAAATGTTCCTCTTATCTTAGCCTCTATAGTAGCTGGGACTGTAGGTGCCCACCACAATGCCTGGCTATTGTTTAGAGATGGAATCTCAGCTTTTGCTCAGGCTGGTCTGGACTTCTGAGTTCAGGCAATCCACTCACCTCGGCTTTTCAGAATGCTAGGATTATAGGCTTGAGCCACCTTGCCTAGACCTTTTTAATCTTTTTGTAGCAGTAGGGTCTTGCTATGATGTCCAGGCTAGTCTTAAATTCCTGGGCTTAAGCAATCCTCTGGCCTCAGCCTCCCAAAGAGCTGGGATTATAGGTGTGAGCCCCATAACTGGCCCTTGTTAGTCATAGGTGCTCTTAATGCTATGAAATTTGCCTTTCCTGTGATAGAAATGACATTTTCTAGTCTGCTATTGTCTTTTTATTGCCTCAGATTATATTTTTTATTTTCTTGAAGTTAAATGAAATTGAACTTTTCCTTTAAGGGTTTTTAATTTAAGGGTCTTTTCCACTTGAGAGTGATGATAGAATATTTCCAGGGATTCTCCTGGTACTTTTATGGTTTCCTTTTTCCATTTAAATCCTTGATTCATTTGGAATGTTTCTTTATATACATTTAACTTTTTTCCCCTCCAGAAACTATATTCTTGTCATTGTTGTCCCAAGCCATTTACTGAATGAAATTTATCTTTCCTCATCAATTCAAAATACTACTTTTACTGAATATTGAATTAATAATACACATGTTTAGGTATACATGTATCTGGGAATTTCTCATCCACTGATTGTGGAGCTAATCAGGCACTGGCATCTAACTGTTTTACTTTTTAAATTTGTTTTTAAGCAGTTTTTTTTTTTTTTTTTTTGGCCAAGGCTGGGTTTGAACCTGCCACCTCTGGCGTATGGGGCCGGCGCCCTACTCCTTTGAGCTGTAGGTGCTGCCCATTTTTGTTTTTTATTTTTATTTATATTTTTATTTTTTGAGACAGAGCCTCAAGGTGTCCCCCTGGGTAGAGTGCTGTGGCATCATAGCTCACAGCAACCCCCAACTCCTAGGCTCAAGAGAGTCTCCTGCCTCAGCCTCCCAAGTAGCTGGGACCACAGGTACCCACCACAATGCCTGGCTATTTTTTTGGTTGCAGCTATCATTGTTGTTTGGCCAGACAGGGCTGGATTTGAACCTGCCACCTTAGGTGTATGTGGCTGGCACCTTAGCCACTTGAGCCACAGGTGCCGAGCCCTTAAATTTGTTTTTAATTTAATTTTTTTTGAGGCAGAGTCTTTGTCACCCAGGATAGAGTGCCATGGTGTCATAGCTCACAACAACCTCAATCTCCTGGGCTCAAGGGATCCTTTTCCCTCAGCCTCCCAAGTAGCTGGGACTACAGGTGCCTGCCACAACACCCGGCTAGCTTTTCTATTTTTACTGGATTCAGAGGGTCTTATTCTTGCTCAGGCTGTTCTTGAACTCCGGAGCTAAAGCGATGTTCCTGCCTCGGCCTCCCAGAGTGCTAGGACTACAGGCATGAGCCACTGTGCCCAGCCCACCTGTTTTAATAAGAAATGATTCATAACATGTTTGGTGTCTGTTCAGGAGTTTCCAGAAAGTTCCTGGCTATGTTTTCTTACAATTTTTCCATAAGAATTTAGACATAGCTCATCTAGTTCTAAAACAAACCCTGTCTGTATTTTTATGGGGATTTCATTAAATGTCTTAACTGACAGGTTTTTTTGCAGTTTTTTTTTTTTTGGCTGGGGCTGGGTTTGAACCTGCCACCTCTGGCATATGGGGCCAGCGCAGCCCTACTCGTTTGAGCCACAGCACCACCCTTAACTGACATTTTTAAAATATATATATATATACATACATATATATATATATATATATAAAATGAGACAGAGTCTCACTCTGTTGCCCTGGCTAGAGTGACCTCCTTGGCATCAGCCTAGCTCACAGCTCACAGCAACCTCAAACTCCTGGCTTCAAGTGATCCTCCTGCCTCAGCCTTCCGTATAGCTGGGGCTACAGGTGCCCACCACAACACCCAGCTAACTTTTCTATTTTTAGTAGAGATGGGGTCTTACTGTTGCTCAGGCTGGTCTCAAACTCCTGAGCTCAAAGCAATCCTTCCTCCTCAACCCCCTGAGAGTGCTAGGATTACAGGTGTGAGCCACTGGGTCGGGCCTTACCTGACATCTCAACAATGAGGAGCTTTCCTAGCCAAGAACATAGCTCACATTTCTCTTTGTCCAAGTCTTTCTCTGTGTCCTGTAGAACTGAAAATTTTGCTTCACATAAATTGTGCCTGTTTCTCTTAAATTTTATTTCTAGGAATTTGTCTTTTTTTCATTGCTTTACAAATATGGTCACCCATTATATCTTCTGAAACAGGCCTAGGGGAGCAGTGTACCTCAAATAAGCCTAAGAGTTACTTATTTAGACCGGCAAGGCCTTCCCAACCTTGTTTCCCTGCGCAACACACGTCACAGGCCACCTTGATATAATACCAGTCAATCCTTCAGGTATCCTGTTTTTTTAGGGATCCTGGGAGAGATAAGGGAGGCTGTCAGTTTTGAGCAGTAAGTGGAAATGTATCATGTGCTCACTGTCTATCTAGACATTGTGTGAGAGGCCAGTGACACCATGGTGAATAAGACAGTCTGAGTTGCTGCTGTTATGAAAGTTGACCACCTTGTTCTAGCCAAACAGAGATACTCAGCAAATAATTGAGTAATTACAAGGGTGCAAAGTTCTGCTGAGAGGCTGTGAGAGGGGAGTAGAGATAATTTATCAGGTGTTAACATCCATTAACATCCACAGCTAAGGCTTCAATTACCTCTCAAATGCTACTGACTCACATATTTGTGTTTCTAGCCCTGGCTTTCCTCTGAACTCCAAATCGACCTCCTTGCCATTTCTACTCAAATGTCTATAAGGCATGTTAAATCCAAAGTGTCTTGGGGGGAAAAAATTCCTTATCTTTCAGAAATTTAATATATTTTTTTTCTTTTTGAGATAGAGTCTTTGTCATCCTTGGTAGAGTGCTGTGACATCATAGCTCACAGCAACCTCAAACTCTGGGGCTCAATCCATCCTCTTGCCTCAGCCTCCTGGGACTACAGGTACCTGCTACAATGCCCAGCTATCTTTAGAGATCAGGTCTTGCTCTTGCTCAGGCTGGTCTGGAACTCCTGAGGTCAAGCAATCCACCTGCCTCGACAGCCCAGAGTGCTGGGATTACAGGTGTGAGGCATCACGTGTGGCTCCTCAGCAGGCATTCCTGATACTTCTCTAACCCTTCCCCCACCACCACCACATGCGCCTCCATCCAAGTCTATGTCTTGTACATTCTCCCAAATGACTCCTGAATCCGTCCACTTTTCTCCCAAGTCTACCATCATCTGAATCCAGGCCACTGTCCTCTCTCGCTAGTCTCCTCCTTGATCTCTCTCCAGTGTCCTCTTTACAGGCTAGCTGGAGAATGTTTACAAAAGTAAAATCTGACAATCTTACTCCCTGCTTTTTTTTTTTTTTTTTT
>NW_003852418.1:10715535-10729792 GCF_000181295.1 Otolemur garnettii | reverse complement strand
TTTTTAGACAGAGCCTCAAGCTGTAGCCCTGGGTAGAGTGTTGTGGCATCACAGCTCACAGCAACCTTCAACTCCTGGGCTCAAGCAATTCTGCCTCTGCCTCCCAAGTAGCTGAGACTACAGGTGCCCGGCACAACACCCGGCTATTTTTTGTTGCAGTTTGGCTGGGGCCGGGTTCAAACCCGCCACCCTTGGTATATTGGCACTGCAATGACTGAGCCACAGGCGCTGCCTGATGTCCGGCTATTTTTTAGAGAGGAGGTCTGGCTCTGGCTCAGGCCAGTCTCAAACCTGTGAGCTCAGGCAATCTGCCTGCCTTGGGCTCCCAGAGTGCTAGAATTATAGGCATGAGCCACTGCGTCCAGCCCTTCACTTCCTGTTTAAAACTCTCCAGTTGCTTCTCACTGTTCTTACAAGAGAGACAGAACTCCTTTACCAGATCTCTGAGCAAGGTATTGCTTTTTCATGACTTGTGCTCCCACCTGCTGAGTAAAGGCCACACTGGCCTTTTCAGTTCTATAACATGGGCTGTGGTGACTGTATTTTCCAAAGATCACTCAACGATATCTCTTGTCTTACATGCTGTTCTTGATCTCTGCCATTCCACCAGCAGGAGGTAGAGCTCTTTCCCTTACCCTTGGATCTGGCCAACTTATGTCTTGTTTGTAGCCAATAACACAGCTTGAAGATGTGGCTCAATGTGGCATCCAAGGCTAGGTCACATAGGTTATGCAGCTCCGCCTTGCTGGGTGGAATACTTAACTCTTGAAGACTTCAGCAGCCCTGTAAACAATTCAATAGCCCTGAGGCCACTGTACTATCAGGAAGCTCACATTAACTCAAGCTGAGAGACCACAGGGGTGGGTATTCAGGCTGCATAAAGAGAGTTGCTCAGCCAGCTCCCAGGTACTCTATCCCCCAGTGGCCTAAGTTCATATTACAGACCTCAAGTTAGAACCTTGCAGGCAAACCCTTCTCCAATTCCTGACCCACAGAATCTATGAGAGAATAAAATGCTCTTCTTTTAAGTCGCTGTTTGGAGTGGTTTCTTTTGTAACAATAGTAACTAGGCTGGGTGCGTGGCTCACGCCTGTAATCCTAGGACTCTGGGAAGCCGAGGCATGCGGATTGCTTGAGCTCAAGACCAGCCTGAAGAAAGTGAAACCCTGCCTTTACTAGAATAGAAAAATTAGCCAGGTGTTGTGGCGTGCGCCTGTAGTCCCAGCTACTTGCGAAGGTATTGTATGAAGATCACTTGAGCCTAAGAGTTTGAAGTTGCTGTGAGCTATGATGGTGCCATGGCACTCAATCCCCAGGGGACAAAGTGAGATGATGTCTCAAAAACAACCCCCCCCCCAAAAAAAAACAAAACCAAAGAAACCCCAAAAAACAATAGTAACTAGAACCTGGGCCAAGTGCTGTCCCACACTTTCTGTATCCTTTCTGCCTAGTTTCCACCTTTGTATCTGTGGATACACATCAGATCTTTGCTGAAGCTACAGTGTTTCAAAGTAGTCCCTCAACCCTGAAGTTAAGGTTTCATAATGTCATCTGTCTTTCCTTCCCGTGTTTATTGCTGCTGCATTTGGAGATTATTTGATCAGTGTCTGTCTTTCCCACTATTCATCAGCTTCACATACCCACATTGGGTCTACCCCTTTACACAGTAGGGCAAGCATTGCAAGCTCAAATGTCAACAGGAAGAGGAAAGTAACATAAATGATAGACATGGGCAGGGTGGGGGCTGCAGTGAAATTAAAAGAACATGCCCTACCCATAGGGCGCACCTGCTACCCAGCAGGTTCCGCGCAGCCAAATCTGCCTCTTGTTTTATTTTTTTCTGCCTCTTTTTTCAAAGGATGATACAAAGCCAGATTATTATGTGTTACAATGATGGTATCTACTGTAATTAAAACTAAAGAAGGAAAAAGATAAAACAGTCACAACCTGAAGATTTAACATTTTGAGAACTATCAACTTTGTGCAACCAAGGACTTGTGTTTAACCCAGACATAGGTTAGCCATAGGGGTCCCGGGGCTCAGCAGTGGGTCAGTTAGATTTGCTTTTCTCTATTGGTACCTAGAGACTGCCAAGTCAAATTCTCCTCCAAGGTCTTGACTCTTGCCAAGTAATTAAGGAATTATTTTTCTTTCCACAGATGGAAGTGAGAAACTATGACTGCTAAATATGTTACAATAAATTCTGTGTTCCTTCCCCCGCCCACCCCGAGACAGAGTCTCAAGCTGTCGCCCTGGGTAGAGTGCCATGGCGTCACAGCTCACAGCAACTTCAAACTCTTCAGCTTAAGTGATTCTCTTGCTTCAGCCTCCCAAGTTGCTGGGATTACATGCGCTCGCCACAGTGCCCAGCTATTTTTTGGTTGTAGTTGTCATTGTTGTTTGGCAGGCCTGGGCTGGATTCGAACCCATAATCTTCAGCGTATCTGGCTGGCGCCCTAGCCACTGAGCTACAGGCACTGAGCCTCTGTGTTCCCTTTCACAATATAAATTATATCTATTTGTATTGGGAACATGCAAAGCTCATCAAAGCCCTGTGAGAAGTCAATTTTTATCTAAAAATGATTTCTTATATTTAATGTTTCCACAAAAAAAAAAAAATAGAGGGATTGCCTCCTCAATGTATGGAAGCCAGAGAGAGAGAATTGTGACTGGAAGTCATAGGCCCATTACTTGACTCCACAAAGGTAATAATAGCAAAATCACCTTTGAAGAGAGATTGTCGGATTGTGCCCATGACCCAGCTTTGGATTTAGGGAAATCTCTCTGTGCTGGCTCCTTTGTACCAGAATGGCCTATGGGATCCACACTGCTTACAAGTTAAAAAGAGAAAACATCGGGGTGGCGCCTGTGGCTCAGTGAGTAGGGCGCTGGCCCATATACTGACGGTGGCAGGTTTAAACTCGGCCCCGGCCAAACTGCAACAAAAACATAGCTGGGCGTTGTGGTGGGCACCTGTAGTCCCAGCTACTTGGGAGGCTGAGGCAAGAGAATCGCCTAGGTCCAGGAGTTGGAGGTTGCTGTGAGCTGTGCGACGCCCTGGCATATTACTGAGGGTGATGTGGTGAGGCTCTGTCTCTACAAAAAAAAAAAAGAGAGAGAGAGAAAGAGAGAGAAAAGATCACTTTTAGCACAGGGTTGGAGAATATCTGAATGTTATTTGTCTTGGATGAGCGCTAAAAGGATGGTGAAATCCTTTGTTTTTGGTGTCCTGAAGTTTATTTTATTTTTACTTATTATTATTATTATTTTGAGACAGAGCCTCAAGCTATTCCCCTGGGTAGAGTGCCATGGTATCACAGCTCACAGCAACCTCCAACTCCTGGGCTCAAGCGATTCTCCTGCCTCTGCCTCCTAAGTAGCTGAGACTACAGGCGCCTGCCACAATGCCTGGCTATTTTTTGGTTGCAGCCATCATTGTTGTTTGGCGGCCCAGGCTGGATTCGAACCCACCAGCTCAGGTGTACGTGGCTGGCGCTTTAGCTGCTTGAACCACAGGTGCCGAGCCTTTATTTTTATTTTGTTATTTCATTTCATTTCATTTAAGACAGAGTCTCTGTCACCCTGGGTAGAGTGCCATGGCATTGTTGTTCACAGCAACCTCAAACTCTTGTGCTCAAGAGATCCTCTTGCCTCAGCCTCCCAAATAACTGGAACAAGAGGTGCTCACAAGGACAACTGGCTAGCTTTTTTCTATTTTTAGAAGAGACTTGTCTCACTCTTGCTCAGGCTGGTCTCAAACTCCTGTAAAAGTAGCATTTTGAATTGATGAAGAAAAGATAAATTTTATTCAGTAAATGGTTTGGGACAACAATAACAAGAATATAGCTTCTGGAGAGAAAAAAAGTTAAATATATATAAAGAAACATTCCAAATGGATCAAAGATTTAAATGGAAAAAGGAAACCATAAAAGTACCAGGAGAATCCCTGGAAATATTTTATCATCCCTCTCAAGTGGAAAAGACCCTTGAATTAAAAACCCGTAAAGGAAAAGTTCAATTTCATTTAACTTCAAGAAAATAAAAAATATAATCTGAGGCAGTAAAAAGACAAATGGCAGACTAGAAAAAGTTTGCATTTCTATCACAGGAAAGGCAAATTTCATAGCATTAAGAGCACCCATGACTAAAAAAATGATTAACAACCCAATGGAAAAATGGATAAAAGGGCCAGATACGGGGCGCACGCTTTAATCTCAGCACTTGGAACAACAGGTGCTCACAAGGAGGACTGCCTATCTTTTTTCTATTTTTAGAAGAGATGAATCTCGCTCTTGCTCAAGCTGATCTCAAACTCCTGAGCTCAAGCAATCCACCAGACTTGGCCGCTCAGTGCTGAAGTTACAGGCATAGGCCACAGGGCTGGGTTCGTTGTATTTTATAAGCACAACAAGGAGGCCTGGTCCAGAGAAAAGATACCTGGACATGCTCCAAAGCATTGTTTGGAGGGGCACCTTCAGCCACAATGTCTCATTAAGAGTTTATACAAAGTTAACTATATTTCCTTAGCAAAAAAGATTGAGAGATACTGAGATAGAGCAGGACAGAGAAGAAATTATTTTTTAAATAGTGGGTAAGATGTCCTGGAATGAGCAGGAGCTGTCTTGGAATGAGCTGTCCTGTGCACCTGAGGTTCCGTCACTCATTCTCAGTTTCCTGGCTCCTTCACAAGGCGTGCACCATTTTTTCCTGAGTGTTGTTCTAGCAGTGGTTCTCAACCTTCCTAATGCTGCGACCCTTTAATACCGTTCCTCATATTGTGGTGACCCCCAACCATAAAATTATTTTCTTTGCTACTTCATAATTACAATTCTGCTACTGTTATGAATCGTAATGCAAATATCTGATATGCAGGATGTGTTTTCATTGTTACAAAGGGGTCGCGACCCACAGGTTGAGAACCGATGCGAGGTTCAAGATTCTTCTCTCACCACCCTCTCCTCCAGCCAACCTTCCAGATAACATGGTAGAGCCGGGTGAACAAAATAGCAATCTGGCACGTCTTGCCTTTCATCTCACTGTAAGTTACTGGTTTTATTTATTGTATTTTAACCCCACTACAATGTAAGCTCCCCGGGGATAGTTCACCACTGTGTTCTCAGCACTTGGAGCAATGCCTTGCACACAAGCGTTTAACAAACACAGACTGTTTATTTACAGACGGAGAAAGAAACAATTGCGGGAAGCAAAGAAGGGAGAGACAGAGGCGGACAAGAAGAAAGACGGAAAGAAAGCAGGAAGAAGGAAGTGGGGAACGAAAGAAGGCAGGCGGGTTCTCCAAATTCCGCTTCGCGTCCACCCTGCAGCTGGCAACTCCCAGCCGAACTACAACTCCCAGCAGGTCCGGGGCCCAGGGTGGGCCGCGTCGGCCCAGGCGGGACCGGCCCCCGCCCGCCGGGCTCCCGGTGTGCCTTGCGCGCGCAGGCTTTGCCGCCGCAGAGCCCGCCGGGACTTGTGGTCCGGGCCGCGGGTAGGGGGGTGGGGCCGGGCATGGAGGCGGGCGGGGGCCGGGGGCGGGCGCCGGCCCCTCCCCCGTCACTTCCTGCCAGGCTGCGGGCGCCGGAGCGACTCTTCAGCGTTTGCGCCGGCGGCTGCCGCGTATCTCTCAGCTCCCCCTTCCTTTGAACCCCGGGCCCGGGGGCGCCCGCCTCTTCTGTGGCCACTCCGCCTCTTCTCTCCTTCTGTCCCTTCCTCCGCTTCCTTCTTCCTTCCTCCTTCCCTTCTTCGCCGCCGCCGCCCAGGACCGCCGGCCGGGGGACGAGCTCGGGGCAGCAGCCAGGTGAGGCGGCCGGGCCAGGCCGGGCCTGGCGGAACCCTCGCGGGCGCGGCGGCGGCAGAGAGGTGGGCGGCGGGTGGGGCCTAGGCCTCGGCGGGCCCGCGTGCCGGGCCACCTTCCCCCGGGCCGCTCCCGCCCGCGGGGCCTTCCCGGAGGAGGCGGGTCCTCTTGCGCCCTGCGCCTCAGGGCGCTCTGCGGCTTGGACCCCCGGCTACCCCTATTTCCTCCACCCCTTGCTAGGACCAGAAACAGGTGCCACGGCTGCCTTTCCTCCTGCATCGTGCGCTGTGTTGCCGAAGTTATTCCCAGGGCCGGGGGTTGGAGAGTCCTCGCTTTAAGTGCCTAAGATCCGGAGCATCCAAATTTCCCCAGCCTGGGTCTGTAGCATAGTGGTTACGGGCAGGTGTCCAACACGGGCGCAAATTCCGGCCTTGCCCCTTTAGGCAAGTCACTTAAAACTCTTTGTGTGTTGGTTGGCAAAAGGGGCTAATACCGTCCCTGCTTCTTAAGGTTGTTAAGGTTCGGTGAAATGGGGCGTGTAAAGCGCTTATCAGAATGCCAGACCCACAGAGTGTCCCAATAAACTGCCTGCATAATTTATTAGCGTGATATGAAGGTATAATTTAATGGGTAGAGTGGACAGAAGTTGACCTACCTACCCGCTTGGGTTTCCTTAAAGGCAGAAGAAATGTTCAGCGTGTCCATGGCCAGCGCCAGCGAATTGTTTTGGGTTAACATCTGAAAGGGGCGTACGCGTAATTGGGACACTGTGTAGTAGGCAGTTTGTAAAAGATGTTATTTCTTTCCATCTCCTCCGCTTAGCCAACTGCAGGGTATTCACCAGCTCCTGCAGTATGAGCAACCTGTCCGTTTTTTTTGCCATCATCCAGTTTCTTGTTGTCATTCCATTTCTGGTAAAGTTGCTGGCAGAAGCTTCCCTGGAGTTGAGCAAACCTTTCTGGAGCACTTGCTGTGTGTCAGGTTCAGGAAGGAGGGTGTATGAAGATGGAAACATTTGTCCTTTCTTACTCTGCATCTCTAACTTATTTCATTTCACTGAAGTTTTTCTTTATTCCCTCTGTCTCTAAAGACAGACTTTCTTTTTAAGCCCTTGCCCCACCTCTGTGTTGCAGTATTGCGTGTGTGGAACTTTTCTCGTTTCCGCGAAGATGTGTGCTTCAGTCTGTTCTGTGATTGTTCTCTGGCTGGGGGATGTTTTTTAAGGTCACAGTTCTCTTCAGCTTGTAGCTTTAATCGTTTAGGGTGAAAAGAGAATTAAACTAGGTTTTCGGTTAATTTTAGGCTTTCAGGAACCAGTGCTTACCAAATGTAAATTACATTGCTACTTGTTGGAGTAAAAACCCAAAAATACAGTTGGAGTGCAGAGGAACAGTTTTGATCATCCTGGTGACAGGTGGGGTTTTATTCAAGCATTATTGAGTTTCTTTTAATTTTATACATAGTTGGATAGGAGTATTCTTTATTAAGTAAATGCAATTAATGGATGTTCACGTTTATTAGAGTAAGGAATGTGCTTACTGAATGATCTACATAGGATTGTTTCAGGCAGTGAACTGAAAAGGGTTTGATTTACACCTATCTCTCAATAACACACAAGGCAAAGTGGCCTCCTTGTTTTTGACATTTTCCCAGAGTTTTATGGCAGAATCTTATGTCACTTCTAATTTAAAATCTTCATTTGAATGGCTTTTTTTGGGAATGGGTTTTTAAAAAGACCTAAACAAACAACTATGTAAGCACTAAAAAGAATATTTTCTCAGCCATAATACAAATTGCAAAAGTGCTCAGGAATGGCATTTTAATATTGCAGTAAAAAATCTCAAGGTTTTCTTTCTTTAACTTTGTATTCTGGAAAATATACAAAAATCGAATAGTATAGAGAAATCCATTTATTGGTCACTGAACTTCGACAATTATTAACTTCATAGCCAAGGTCAGTCTTGTTTAAGGTTTACCCCCTCCCCAAACTTGGACTATTTTGAAATAAATCCTAAGCATCATTATCACAATGTTAGCGATTTTTACTTTTACCAAATTGTTGTTAATTTGTCACAAAATTTACTTTGAGTAGAATCATAGTTCTCACTTTGTTGGGCTTTTCATCCCTGTTTATATGTGAAAACTGTATAGTAGAAAAAAAATAAGCCTAATTAGCTTTTGATTTAGTGCTTCCCCCTCCTCAAAGACAAATCAAAATACAAGCTGGGGTGTGTGTAGTCCAGCCACTCGGGAAGCTGAGGCGGGAAGGTGGCTTGAGCTCAGGAGGTTAGACCAGCCTGTAAATATTTTCACTCTAAAAAAGAATTAAAAATTTTTTCAGCCTTGCTTCTTTATATGCAAAAGCAGCAATTCTTGAGCTATTAATGACTATAATTGAAAAGCAATCAGAAATACAGATTTTCCTAATCCTATTTTAGTGGAGACCTACCTATTAAGCTACTTTAAATAGGGAACAGCTTTATGTTAAAGTTAAACGGCAGTTTAACAATTTCTAATGAAAACTTTCAAAGTTTCTTTACAGTAAGAAATATAAGGTAATATACTACCTTAGGTTAAGAATTAAGGAAAAGAAATTTGATTTTAAATCTTCTGTTTGTAGAATTGTTTTCTAGAGATCCTCCATCTGCTTTGTTTATAAATAACAAATTTAAGTATGAATGAAACCTTAATTGTGATAGTAGGAACTCACAGCATAGGTATTCATGTTTTTCTTTCTTGTCTAAAAAGAAACCTCTACCAGCATGGAAGTTGAGGGGAGTATTATGAATGTTTGTCATTGTTACCTAATTTTCAAATTTCTGGTCATGAAGTTTCTAGCTTTTAGACTTGTAACATTGTTATTTCAATTCTGTAGGTTTACTTTTGAGTTTGATCAGGTAGAGTGGCAACGTTATGTATTTTGTTTTAGTTATTATAACCTGGAAGAAGTGGAGAAGGATGTATCTCTTAAAATTAATTATGAAAACCCCAATTTGTGTCTAGGAAAGGACACAAAATATATTTTAAAAATGCCTACTGCTTTCCCTTAAGCTTAAAGTTAAACTTTTCAGCATTTGGAATTGTTACCTAAATATAGTTTCTTCAGAATAAGTTGCTTTCTTTTAAGATTCAGCCAGAAAGGCCATTTATATACAGATTACAGCAGATCCTTGAATAACGAGTCGCTAGAACGTTGATGAGAGAAAAATTGCTTCCTTGCCAGGGCTGCTGTCTGTGTGAAGTTTGCACATTCTCCCCACGAGTGCGTGGGTTTTCTCCTGGTACTCTGGCTTCCTCCTACATCCCAAAGATGTGCATGTTGGGTTCATTGGTGTGTGTAAGTAATCCCCGACTTTGTGAGTGTAGTGTGTGTGTGTGAGTGGATCCTGTTATGAGATTGGAGTCCTGTCCAGGGTGAGTTCCTGCCTTGTGCCCTGAGTTGCTGGCATAGGCTCTGGCCACTCCTTACCCTGAACTGGAATAAGTGGAGAAACTATTATCTTACTTGTTTTTATTAATCTTTCTTAAACGTGTATGTATTTCAGTGTTTAATATTTGAAACATTTTGTTCTTTATTAAGAAGTTTGGTGATTGACAGGGAGCAGTGGCTCATGCCTGTAATCCTAGTATTCTGAGAGGCCTAGGCGGGTGGATAGCTTGAGCTCATGAGTTTGAGACCAGCCTGAGCGAAAAGAAAACCCTGTCTCTACTAAAAATAAAAAAACTGAGGCAAAAGGATCACTTGAGCCCGAGTTGTAGGTTGAAGGTTGCTGTGAGCTGTGATGCCACGACACTCTACCCAGGGTGACAGCTTGAGACTCTGTCTCAAAAAAAGAAGTTTGGTGATGTTTTTTCTGGCCAGAAATATGCTGTAGGAACTTAACTCTTGTTTATATCAATTAGCTTATGGTAAAATTGGTTTCATGTTTGTTTGTTTTTTTGAGACAGAGTCTCACTTTGTCCCCCTGGGTAGAGTGCCATGGCGTCCTAACTTAGGCTTGTTTTGAACTCCTAAGCTCAAGCAATCCACCCTCCTCATCTTCCCAGAGTGCTAGGATTACAGGCATGAGCCACTTCCCCTGGCTGGTTTCATGCTGTTTTAACCAAAGTTGGAAGTTTCCAAGAACCTATTGATGTTAAGTGAGGATTTATTGTATTTTAAGTTAAGAAGTGAACATTACTCATGGAAGTTTCCTTCTCAGTTTTTTTTTTAAATCCTTGATGTCTTTAATGTCACCAAAATGTCTTTCTTACTTTTTTTATTAAATGATAACTATGTACATTAATGCAATTCTGGGGTACAGTGTGGTGTTTTCATATACAATTTGAAATATTTTCATCAAACTGGTTAGCATAGCCTTCATGTCATTTTCTTACTGTGTTAAGATGTTCATATTCTACTCTTAGAAAGATTCACTTGTACACTTGTAAGATAAACCATAGAAGTGATCCCTCCAATCAGCCTCCCTCCACCCATTCCCCCCTCCCCTCCTTCTCAGTTCTTAAGTCAAACCATTAATATTCTGAGTGTTACCATGAAACATTGAGACTGATAACTGTGCTCCTTTACAAGGTAGGTAATTGAACATAGGAGACACAAAGTAAGTCTCAATTTGTAGGGCAACTTTCTTAGAGCCCTGTTAGTGAATGGATGGAGTACCGGTAAGGATTCACCAGTACAAAGATGAAACTTTCAGGGGCAGGGCGTGGTGGTTCATACCTGTAATCTCAGCACTCTGGGAGGCTGAGGCAAGTGGATTGCCAGAACTCAGAGGTTTGAGACCAGCCTGAACCAGAGCGAGACCCCCGCCTCTAAAACTAGCTGGGCATTGTGGTGGGAGCCTGTAGTCCCAGTTACTTGGGAGGCTGAGGCAAGAGAATCCATTGAGCCCAAAAGTTAAAGGTTGCTGTGCTCTATGACACCTGCCACTCTACTGAGGGTGACAAAGTGAGACTCTGTCTCCAAAAAAAAAAAAAGATGAAAAAGTTATCTTTTGTGGATTGCTCAAGTCAATTCCAGAGCGTGTTGCCCAGGCTGGCCTTGAACTCTTGGGCTGAAGTGATCTTCCTTCCTCAGCTTCCAAGTAGCTGGGATTACAGGCAGAGGTTTTGTTTTTATGAGCCTATAAACTGGATCATTTTATTTGATGTTATGCTTAGTGGCACAGAATTACTTAATTTGGGGAAAAGTAAATTCCTCCCCCTCAAATGAGAGCTTTGGCATTGCTTTCTTTTCTCTCAGAATGGGATTTTAGAGGCTTCAGAAATGTTTAAAGGATTTTCTGGCGGATTTGTTTCACACTTGAACTGCAATAGGTTCTTTTAAATTGACTTTCGGTGATGAAGACCTTTGTAATTGAAATGCTTTTGATGTAATTTACTACGAGTTTTTCTTTAAATAAAACTTTATCAGAATCAAGGCTATAGTATTTAATAAAAAATACAAATTCCGGCTCAGCACTTGTAGCTTAAGTGGCTGAAACACCAGCCATATACACTGGAACTGGTGGATTCGAATCCAGCCCGGGCCCGTCAAACAACAATGACGACTACAGCTTAAAAATAGCTGGGCGTTGTGTGTCCTTCTCAACATTTCTTTATGAAAATTATTAATTGTATAGTAAAGTTTAGGAAATTTTAATGTATACCTGTATAAAGGCCACCTACTTTGTACTATTAGCATTTTACTATACAGCATTAGAAGCTTGAATAATGTTGACCAAATCCTTTGTTCTCACCTAGTAAGGAGATAATAGGATTATAAATATATAGCTGCGTTGATCTTATCAAATGCCACTGGGGAGATGGCTTGAATAGCTATCTTGTTGACTGCTTAATGCTCTGAACTAAAAAATTTTACTGTAAAGAAAATTAATAGTTTAAAAAATAGTAAAATAGGAAATTACTATAAATAGCTATTTTTTTATGTATTTCCATTATCATGCTAGTAAACAAAGTTGATGGAAAAGTGATTTATGTCACCTGAGAAGTAGAGGTAGAAACAAATCTCTGCAGACCGCTGATTACTGTATTATTTTCTGGGACCACATATGTTCATTAATTTGTAAAAGGAGTATATTTGGGGGCTCCTTCAAAGTATATTTACCAAAAGCAAAAGTGGAAAAATTTATTCAAGAAAGTATTTGCTTTCGATTAAAAATTAGTCTTTTAAATATTAAATCTGTAATCCATCTGGCTTCTGTTTAATCTTGAATTTAATTTGGGAAGGAAGTGTGATGGCTGTGTGGCTTTATGACAGCAATGGAAACAAAACTGGCCATTTTATTATGATAGAAGTTTCTATCATGTCTCCCAGACTACAGAGGCTAAGAAAATCTATTTGAGTGCCTTGGGGTCTTTTTGGCCTAAATGAAAATGATTGCTGAGGGCTAAACCTACATTAGATTGCCTCTGAACTTGATGTAGCTTAAAGAACTGTTTGCCCAGTGAGTAGATTGATTTTAGTCAGTGTATTCTCTGATCCCATGTACTTTTTTATTTTTATGTTTTTTTTTCAGATTAATATAAGGGTACAAACGATTAGGTTCTGATCTTTGCATTTGTGCCATATACCCTTAATATTGTGTCCATTAGGTGGGAGCATACCAGTCTCCCCTCCCTCCATCCCATTTAAAATATTTTACAAGTGGTGTATTGCTATAAGTTTGTATTTGTAGATATTTATGTGAGCACAGGATTAGTGAATTTGTTGGATAATAATATTGGCTACTATTTAATGAATTCTTACTATCTTCCAGGTTAGAAAAACAGGGTAAATGGGAAGGGGGTGGGAGAAGGGAGGGAGGGTGATTTGTGGGGTCACCTCTGTGGTTAATCTTACAAGGGTACAAGTGAATCTTTCTAAAAGCAGAGTATGAATGTTTTAACTCAATAACTAAGAAAATGACATGAAGGTTATGTTAACCAGTTTGATGAGAGTATTTCAAAATGTATATGAAAACAGCACACTGTATTCCATGAGTGCATTAATGTACATAGTTATACTATAAGAAATTAAAAAAAAAAAGAAAAGAAAAACAGGGTAAGAGTTATTTGATGCTCTGAAGAATTATTTGATGCTCTAAAGGAGTCTGAATGGTCAAGCTGAATTTCTCTAATAATAAAAAGCTATAGGAAAAATAGCCGGGAGTGTGGCGGGCGCCCGTAAGTCCCAGCTACTTGGGAGGCTGAGGCAAGAGAATTGCTTAAGCCCAAGAGTTTGAGGTTGCTATGAGCTGTGACAGTACAGCACTCTACAGAGGGTGACAAAGTGAGACTCTGTCTCAAAAAATAAATAAATAAAATGCCATATGGACTGTGGTGGTCTCTTGGCAAAAAGAAAAGGAAATAAAACGATTTTTAAAAAGGTGCAGTTCATTAAACTCTTTATACCAGGGATTAAAATAGACCTGTTATGTGTGTTGTATTTCTGACATTGGCAAACTAACTTTGCAGAGTAGGGGGTCATACTGAAGCCCGTGGAGAGGCCAAATAACTGGCTCAGGGTCCTAAGCCAACTAAGTATCAGCCGTGAATGGAGCATAGGCTGTTCTGCTCCTAAGTCAGTGCTCTTTCCACCGAATCACACTTTTCTAATTACGCTTTTAGTTTAGGGTAATTGACTCTGCTTATCAGGCCCTTGCCCCTCACCCCCTGCAGCTAGGATAAATTTTGCTCATTAGAACTTTAGCTCAATTTGAAAGAAAGTCTGGTTAAGTAATACTTTGTCTTTTAAGAGGGCTTTTGAAACAGTTTAAGGATTTACAGTTTACTTTTCTTCCTTTTGTCAGATTAAGCTGAAACTTTTAAGCTGATTCACAGGTTTGTGTGTGAGAAGGGGTTTAGAGGTAAATGGGGAGGAGGATGTTGTATTAACCTTTGTGTTGGAGGAGGCTGTCTCTTAAATTATTGTTACACTCTTGTCATGAAGTTTGTTAAAAATGATTTATGAACTATAGTCAAAGTTGTTGCTAGGAAAATTAGTTTCATTTGAATTATAATGTCTACTTTATTGGAAATGAGTTAACTTCTTAATAAGTTTATAGGGTAGATGGTAATTATCCTCTTTGTTGCTTCCCAGCCATTTATTTCTAACATCCAGTTCCCAGCTAATAGTGTTGGGAGTGGGTTTTTTGTTTGTTTATTTGTTTTCTTTTTGACTGATGAGTCTCACTCAGTTGCCCAAACTAGATTGCCTTGGTGTCAGCTTAGCTCAAAGCAACCTCAAACTCCTGGGTTTAAGCCTCAGCCTCCTGAATAGATGGGACTGTAGGTGCCTGCCATGAAGCCCAGCTAATTTTTTCTGTATTTAGTAGAAATGGAGTCTCGCTGTAGCTCAGGCTGGTCTCAAAGGGGATCTTCCTGCCTCAGCCTCTCAGAGTACTAGGATTATAGTCATGAACTGCTATGCCTAAGTGTTGGGAGTATTTTTAATCATTTTTTTTTTTAGAGACAGAATCTCAC
>NW_003852418.1:10698420-10715074 GCF_000181295.1 Otolemur garnettii | reverse complement strand
CTGGGGATTCGAACCCGCCACCTTAGGTGTATGTGGCTGGCGCCTTAGCCGCTTGAGCCACAGGCGCCGAGCCAGAGTCTCACTTTTTGTAGAGTGCTATGGCATCATAGCTTAGACCAACCTCAAACTCTTGGGCTTAAGCGATTCTCTTGCCTAACCCTCCCAAGTAGGTGATAAAATAGGCACCTGTCACAATACCCAGCTGTTTTTAGAGATGGGGGTCTTGCTCTGGCTCAGGCTAGTCTTGAACCCTTGAGCTTAGGCAATCCTCCTGCCTCGGCCTCCCAGAGTGCTAGGATTATAGGCATAAGCCACCTTGCCCAGCTTTCTTTTTTTAAAAATTAATTTAATTTAATTATTATTATTATTTTTTTGAGACAGGGTCTTTCTTTGTTGCCCAGGCTGGTGATGAGTGGCATATTTTCTTCTTCTTATTATTTTTTTTTTGTGGAGATGGGATCTCACTCTGTTGCCCAGTCTGCTCTTGAACTCCTGGCCTCAAGCCATCCTCCCACTTTGGCCCTGAAGTGCTGGGATGACAAGCATCAGCGACTGCACTTGGCCGTGTTGGGACTATTTAATGCAACTTTCTATTTGATATTGTACTACCTTCTGAATAATTTCTTCTTTACTTTCTTGAAACCAGTGATATCCTTAATCAAAAGCTTCTTTGGTTTTTTACCCAGGCAAGAGTTGTCTCTATGGTGAGTCTTAAAAGGCTGCATCAATGAAATTAAATATGCCTTTAGAGTTGTGCTAATTTTAGTGAGATGGTGTATGAACTTCCATTGTGCATTTAACCTCAACTGAGGCAACTTTATAATCTGTAACAATATCGTGTGTCTTGTTAATCATGAAAACATGTTGGAAATGGGTCTTTTTCTGGGGATGAAATGAGCAGATAATGCTGTTGATGTTGTTAATATATTGCCTTTCCTCAGAAAATGAGCTTTATGACGTAACTAGATCTTATCTGATTCTCTCCTGTCTTTGCTTTTTTGAAGTCTATGCCTTCTATAGATTAAAATTAACTGAGGCGTGAATTTCTACTTTTGCAGATTCCACCCTGCTACAAACAGGGCCATTGTCTGTTGATGCCATTGTGATTTTAATGCAGAATGTTAGGCAATCCTTTTCTGTGTCAAAAAGAGAATAATTTATATGTAATAATCTAATTATGTTTGGAATCCCCCATGTCCTTTGTTGCACAATTTATTTTTATTATAATTTTTTTTATTTTTTGAGATAGAGCCTTAAGCTGTTGCCCTGGGTAGAGTGCTGTGGCATCACAGCTCACAGCAACCTCCAGCTCCTGGGCTCAAACAATTCTCCTGCTTCCGCCTTCCAAGTAGCTGAGACTAAAGGTGCCTGCCACAACGCTTGGCTATTTTTTGGTTGCAGCCGTCATTGTTTTTTGACGGGCCTGGGCTGGATTTGAACCCGCCAGCTCAGGTGTATGTGGCTGGCACCTTAGCCACTTGAGCCACAGGCGCCGAGCCTGTTGCACAATTTAACTGACCTGCTTGTTAAGGTTCCATGACCTTTTACCTAGATGACAGTCAAATGTTTTGGGTAAATAAGTTTCCTTTTGGGTTGTAATAAAGTAAACCTTTGCAGTCTGTAATCTTTAGGGTATGACTACTTCTATAGATTCTTTTCCCTGTTAGTTGAAAGTTTATTTAAGCACTGAATATACTAAAGAAAGCAAAAAAACCTTTTTTTTTTTTTTTTTTGAGACAGGGTCTTGCTCTGCCACTCTACTGGAGTGCAGTGGCATCATCATAGCTCAGTGCAGCCTCAAATGCCTGGGCTCAGGCAATCCTCCTGACTCGGTCTCCTGAGTAGCTAGTACTACAGGCCACCACGCCTGGCTAATTTTTCTTTTTGTTTGGAGACAGGGTCTTGAGCTTGCTGAGGTCTTGAACTCCTGACTTTAAGCAGTCCTTCTGCCTCAGACTCCCATAGTGCTGGGATTATAGGCATGAGCCACCATGTCATCTCCTTTTCTCCTTCTTGCTTCTCTTCTTCTTGACTCCCCTCCTCTCCTCTTCTCCTCCCGCCAGTCCCCTCCCCTTCTCTCCTCTCTCTTTTCTTTTTTCTTTCTTTTTAAAGACTGAGTCTCACAGCATCCACCATTCTTTCCCTTCTTTCCTCCCTCCTTTCTTTCCTCTCGTACTACCCCCCCCCCCCTTTTCTGCTCTCCCTTTTCTGGGAGGCCAAGGCAGGTGGATTGCCTGAACTCAGGAGTTCAAGACCAGCCTGAGCAAGAGCAAGACCTTGTCTCTAAAAATAGTCGGGCGTTGTGGTGGCCATCTCTAATAGTTCATCTACTTGGGAGGCTAAGGCAAGAGAATCACTTAAGGCCAAGAGTTTGAAGTTGCTGTGAACTGTGACGTCGTGGCATTCTACTGAAGGTGACAAAGTGAGACTTTGTCTACTTCCAGAAGTAGTTGAAAAACTGCGAGTCGTGTGTTCCTCTCCACAGAAAGCTTTAATAAAAGGTGAAAGATTATGTGACCTGGAGAGAAACCAGCATATGCATGAGACCCTTTCTAAAATTTGCTACTTTTTTCTTTCTTAATAATGTGTTTTGAATTTGTTTTATTAATGTCAGTTTATAATATCAGTTATGGTATACCCTCATAATATTTAACAGCTAACTTTGATATGGCATTTTACAAGAGTCCTCAAACTTTTTAAAAGGCGGGGGGCAGTTCACTGTCCCTCAGACCATTGGAGGGCTAGACTGTGGGCCCTGGGACGAGTTGGCTGCTAAGCAGGACAGGCAGCATGGCAGAAACACCTGGCAGGCCAGATAAATGTCCTAGGCGGGCCGCATGTGGCCCGTGGGCCATAGTTTGAGGATGCCTGGTTTATTGGCATTTTACCTATATTGCCAGTTAATCCACTTAAGAATCACATGATGACTGTTTTATTAATCATATGAAATTGGTAGTGGAAGCCCCATTTTACATGTTAAAAGGCTGAAACCTACACATGTAACTTCCTCACAGTTACTCAGCTGAGTGGTAGACTTGGAACCCCAACTCAGATCCCCAGTTAAGATAGTTTTCCAGGCTCGGCGCCTGTGGCTCAAGTGGCTAAGGCACCAGCCACGTACACCTAAGGTGGCAGGTTCAAATCCAGCCCAGGCCCACCTAACAACAATGACGGCTGCAACCAAAAAATAGCCAGGCATTGTGGCGGGTGCCTGTGGTCCCAGCTACTTGGGAGGCTGAGGCAGGAGACTCACTTGAGCCCAGGAGTTGGAGGTTGCTGTGAGCTGTGATGCCATAGCACTCTACCCAGGGGGACAGCTTGAGGCTCTGTCTCAAAAAAAAAAAAAAAAAAAAGATAGTTTTCCATCATACCCCATCAGCTGTGTGCTAGCTGGTTTGCACTTACCCTAAATCAGCAGTTCACAGCCAACGTATCTTTTAGAGTTTTGGGTGTCTTTTCAGCTATGAGGTGATATGTATTATAAATGATTTGTTACTTCCTTACTTATTTAAAGAATTTGTATTGGATATACAAATGTGAATTCCATGAGGACGGGGACTGTGTCTCCTGTGTGCGCACCTTTCTTCCCAGTGCCTAGAATAGTGTCTACAAATAGTAAGTGTTGAATAATTATTTGTTGTGTGAATAAAGCGATGGATTCAATCCACTTCTATGTTCTGTTATGCCTTTTTGAATGAGGATTAAAAAGAGAATTTGGCACTTAACCCATAATCTTTATATCTGGCATGGCTTGGTGTAAGTGCTACATTGATAATACTGATAAAAATCATGATGGCTTTGGGTTATCTTTTGAAATCGGTTGTGGTGGCTCCATGCCCATGGCTCAGAAGATGCCAGCCACATGCACTGGGGCTTGTGAGTTTGAGCCCTGCCCGGGCCTCCTAAACAACAAGGACAACTACAATAAAAACAAAAACAAAAACAAAAAAAACTAGGTGTTATGGTGAGCGCCTGTAGTTCCAGCTACTCAGGAGGCCAAGGCAAGAGAATCGCTTCAGCCTAAGAGTTGGAGGATGCTGTGAGCTGTGACACAACAGCACTCTACTGAGGGTGACATAGTGAGATTCTGTCTCAAAAAAAAATCAATTGTGGGATTTTAAAAAATAGATTTAATAGAAGTGTGTGTATGAATCTCAGCTATCACGTGTGTAAAGGTACTTGAGATTCAGTTGTTGCAAACAAATTCAAAACATAACTATTAAGAAAGAAAAAGGTAGGCCAGGTGCAGTGGCTCACACCTATAATCCTAGCAATCTGATAGGCTGAGGCAGGCAGATTGCTTGAGCTCAGGAGTTCATCTGTCTCTAAAAAAAATAGCCAGATGTTATGGCGGTGCCTATAGTACCAGCTACTTGGGAAGCTGAGGTAGGAGGATCACTCGAGCCTTACAGTTTGAGGCTGCTGTGAACTGTAACGCCCTGACACTCACCCCCAGGGTGACTGAGACTCTGTCTTTAGTAGCAAATTTAAGAAGGAACTCATGCATGCACTGGTTTCTCTCCAGGTGCTGTCTTTCACTCTCTCTTTCCTGTTGATTGATGACAGTTGTTTATAACTATTGTCATTATGTCTGACTCTAGCAACTTCTTTTTCTATTTTAGTTTTGTACTTCTGCTTTGGGTTAGAAAACTAGACACCCAACCTTATAGAAACTGTTTGATAGGCTCAGCGCCTGTGGCTCAAGCGGCTAAGGCGCCAGCCACATACACCTGAGCTGACAGGTTCGAATCCAGCCCGGGCCGCCAAACAACAATGATGGCTGCAACCAAAAAATAGCCAGGCGTTGTGGCGGGTGCCTGTAGTCCCCGCTACTTGGGAGGCTGAGGCAGGAGACTCTCTTGAGCCCAGGAGTTGGAGGTTGCTGTGAGCTGTGATGCCACAGAACTCTACCCAGGGGGACAACTTGAGGCTCTGTCTCAAAAAAATAAAAATAAAATTGCTTAAAAAAAGAAAAAAGAAAGTGTTTGATATAGATGAGCTTGGATTGAGCAAGGCCCCCATTGGTAAAAGGCCTGGGTTGTTGGAGATGGCTTTAGACATTTGTTTGGGCTACTCAGAAAGACGCCTTTTGCAGTTTCATTCATGGTGAGGTATTGAAACAACCGGGTATCCAGATTGGAAAGTTGTTCGTATAGTATACTGTTTACAAAAACCTGAGCTGTTAAAATGCTAGAGAACAAATTAGAGCTCATGATTTATTTCTGAAAGCATTGCGATTGTGAACAGAAACTTTCTATTGTTTGTTAAGCCATAGTAGCAGTGAGAATCTGAAACAAGCAAAAAATATTTATATTGTAAAAATATAAAAGGCATCTCAGGGTAAAGAATTCTGTTTGTTACGACTGACTACTGCCATGTAAAGGTAGGAGGATAATTGTAGATAAATCAGACTTTAGAGTTTGAGAATTAAAATCAAATTCTGTCACCTAAAATTCAGTTCTAAAAAATAAGTATGATTTGGACTTATGAGAGATAATGTGCTTTTCTCATATTTGCAGTTCAGTTATAACAATATTTACACAGTGCCTTTTGGTAAAAATTTCCATGTAATTGCATTTGCATCATCAAGCATATAGTAAGGACATTTATGAATAAAATAGCCAGAAGTTATAGGGGGAGAGAAAAAAAACTTACAAGTTTGAAAGTCAGGCAGGTGTGATTGGATGGTGTAATTACAAGGTAAGGTAGTCAATAATTGTCTAATCAGGAAATAATTGACTGTCTCTTATATATGTGTTTCTGCAAAGTATTCTTTTTGTTTGTTTGTTTGTTTGTTTTTTGTAGAGACAAAGTATTAATTTATCACCCTCGGTAAAGTGCCATGGTGTTACAGCTCACAGCAACCTCCAACTCCTGGGCTTAGGTGATTCTCTTGCCTCAGCCTCCCAAGTAGCTGGGACTACAGGCGCCCGCCACAATGCCTGGCTATTTTTTTGTTGAAGTTTGGCTGGGGCTGGGTTCAAACCCTCCACCCTTGGTATATAGGGTCGGTGCCCTATGCACTCAGCCATAGGTGCTGCCCGGAATGCCCTATTTTTAAGGTACACATAATTTGACTTTATAGTTTCAGGCCCATTCATAATCAGAGACACTTTTTTTTTTTTTTTTTTTTGGCAGTTTTTGAATGGGGCTGGGCCTGAGCCCACCACCTCCAGTATATGGGGCTGGTGCCCTACTCCTTTGAGCCACAGGTACCATCCAGAGACACTTTTTAATTCTTCAGTGACTTGTGGCTGTAATATTATAGCAACAGAATAAATTATATGCAGTTTCAATTTTTTTTACTTTTGATTTAATTTGAAAGTAAATACAGGAAAAATTGTTGACAATAATATAAAACCCTTCAGTGAGAACAACTGTGTACTTTAAATGTAGAGTCATGAAAACTTGACTCCCAAAGTTGTCATTAAACACACTTTGTTCAATAAACATCTTGGTCGTGGAAACTTTCAGTTTGCTTTCTTTTAAAAAGCTTTTGATATCTCAGATTGTTTGATTTTTTTTCAGATTGTTTATGTTAACGATGGTTTTCAAACTTGTGGAACTAATTTAGCATCATTTCTGTTGTGAGATAGGGTTATGAATCAGGCTCCACTTACCACTGGCAGCTTGCAGTCATCCAGATAAAAAAGTTTTCTAAGAGTGTTCAGGATGTTACAGTCCTTTGTCGGGCATTGCAAAACACACTACACTGTATTTCTTAGCACTTTCCCTCTAAGCATGCAAGTACATCGCCATACCATACCTCTGAGGCAATAATTAGTAGACAGGTTAACCTACTGTTTTGGGGAATGAGTAAACTGAAGCATAAGGAAATTAGAGAAGTTGTGCACGCTCAGTGAGTAGATTTACGCTTATCACACTGAATTTGTGTGTTTTTCTTTTTAAAGAATTGTGTTGCTATATCTCAGGATTCTGTTTGTGTTTTAACTATGAGTATCCTGTTATCAAGTTCTTCGGGGAAACTGAGGCATGAGAGTAGATTGTCAAGAGTTGGAGTGTAATCACTACCTGAGTTGAGAGTGGAATTGAAAGCGACAACTCAGAAATTTGATCTGATTTAACATTGTTGGT
Source organism: Otolemur garnettii (assembly GCF_000181295.1). Taxonomy (NCBI): domain Eukaryota; kingdom Metazoa; phylum Chordata; class Mammalia; order Primates; family Galagidae; genus Otolemur; species Otolemur garnettii. The sequence goes on along the minus strand of NW_003852418.1, from coordinate 10,707,979 downwards.
TGCTACTTAGCAGCAAGGCTAGTTTCTTAGAAACTTGAGTTTTGGCGCTGATCTGATTTGCGAGAAGATGATGATACCTGTCATGTTTGTAGGTAGATGGGACATGGCTACAGACTACAGTTTCCCTTTTATGAAAGGAAAAGCCTGTTAACCATTATGTTGAACCCTTCTAAGTTAAGAATATGTCACATAGTCCTACTGCTAACACTCTTCGACAGATCATAAATAGTTACTCATTTTGATTGTTTTAAAAACATTTTTCTAGGCTCGGTGCCTGTAGCATAGTGGTTATGGCGCCAGCCACATACTCCGAAGTTGGAGGGTTCAAACCCAGCCCAGGCCAGCTAACCAACAGTGACTACTGCTACAAAAAATAGCTGGGTGTTGTGGGCACCTGTAGTCCCAGCTGCTTGGGAGGCTGAGGCAGAAGAATCGCTTAAGCCCAGGAGTTTTGAGGTTGCTGGGAGCTGTGACACCATGGCATTCTACCCAGAGCGACATAGTGAGACTCTGTCTCAAAGGAAAAAAAATGTTTTTCTATATTTTTGTAGGTTTAGATTAAAAACATGTATTTATAAGAATAATAGGTGTTTGAATTTAAAAATTATTCCTAGGGAAAGGGAGATAGGAGGTTTAAAGCTAGAAAAGAATAGAGTTTACAGTTTGTTAGACTGCAGAGGGTAAATTGTTTTTTTCACTTTAGGGTGGTATGATGGTTTTTCTAGGATGAACAATTAATTTTGAGTTCTCTTTCAGGAAGTGTTTTTTAAATAAACTGCCCAGTTGTTCTATTCTGTAGAAAGAAAATCCTCCATTGCCTATGGCATTAGGCCAAGTGTGAGACAGGGGCTATATTCAGTCTCTTGTATTGGATGCAAAGATCTTGAACAACTTGGTTCATTTCCAGGCATTATTTTTTGTTAATTTTATTATCTTGCAAGTGAATGTGCCTCCTCAGGGTTAAATCGATGTCTTTCTCTTGAGCACCAAGTACATGGCGGTCTTTAAGTAGTTTGGTCATATTTCTTTTATTTTCTTCTTTCTTTTTTGAGACAGATAGTCTCTGTCACCTAGGCTGGAGTGCAGTAGCACAATCACACTGCAATGTAGAACTCATGGGCTCAAGAGATCCTCCTGCGTCCCCTTCAGCTAGGACTACAGGCATTGTACCACCAGGCTTGACTAATTTTTTTTTTTCCATAGATGCAATCTTGCTGTGTTGCCCATGCTGGTCTGGGACCTCTAGCCTCAAGCACTCCTCTCTCCTTGGCTTTTGGGGATTACAGCAGTGAGCCACTATGTCCAGCCATATATTTTTTTAAGAGTCTTATTGTGCGATTTAATCTATATGGACCTGCAACTGAACATTATTTGCTTGACATTGACCTTAAAGCAGTTGTTTTGGAAATGACTGTGTTGGGTGATAGAGATTGACATGCTTCTGTACTTGTGGCTGCCCTGCCTACAGGTGTTTGGATAATGTTTGGAGTCAATGGATTGCTGTTTTGAGGAGCTATGAGGGGGGAAACAATGGTGAGGAATGAGTTTACTTACAGAAAACATAGAACTACACTACAACTACAAAGATTTGTCAGGAAAAGATCATGGAAATAACTATTGGGTATAAGGAATGATGTGGGTAATTTTGGTATAGTTCAAGCCTCTAAAAAAGGATTACTTAAGTGGCAAAGGCAGGAGGACTGCTTGAGCACAGAGGTTGGAGGTTACAGTAAGCTGTTATCATGCCGCTACACTCCAGGCTGGGTGACAAAGTGAGAATCTGTTTCTTTAAAAAATAAAACAACCCCCCCCCGCCCCAACAGGATTTTGTTACAGGAAAAGTGATTTATTCCTTAACCTTTCTTTTTTTTTTTTAAAGACAGTCTCACTTTGTTGCTCTTGGTAGAGTTCTATCGTGTCATGGCTCACAGCAGCCTCACTTTTGGGCTTGAGCAATCCCCAAGTAGCTGGGACTATAGGCATCTGCCATAATGCCTGACTAGTTTTAGAGACAGAGTCTTGCTCTTACTTAGGGTGGTTTTAAACCCCTGAGCTCAGGCAATCTGCCGGCCTCCAAGTCCCAGAGTGCTAGTATTATAGATGTGAGCCGCTGCACCTGGCCTATTCCTTAACTTTTTAACCTTTTTTATTATTGACCAAGTTTCTTTAGGAGTAAAGTCTCTCAAAAACTAGAGACCAAATTAATAAATTTATAGTTGATTGCTTAAAGATCTTATGTCTTTGAGGAAGAGTTTAACAGATTGTTTCCAGTATTTGAGAATATACAATCTACCATTTATGAGTTGATATGTAGTAGATGCTTAGTACATTTTTTGTTGAAAATTGAATAAATATATTCTAAAATTGTTATTGGTATTACTATTTATGATGGGAGAGAAGTGGAGTGTTTCTTAATATCCTTGTATCCATGACCAGCTATTGTAGAGATTTCTGTAAACCATTTCTACAAGGATCTTCCCTCTTATAACAACTTACTTAGAGTCTGTGTTCAGTATGTTCTAGACTTGGTAGGTTCACTGAGGAGTAAGGAATATGCATTTTGTACCTGACCACTTTTTAGCACATCATGTATAATTTTAAAAAAAATGCTTTTGTAGATAGTTCATGTGCCTGGTCTCATCTCCATGACCTATAAAAAGTACTTGAAATTGGCCAGGTACTGTGGCTCATGCCAGTGGCCAAGGTGTGAAGCTCACTTGAATTCAGGAGTTAGTGACCAGTCTGAGCAAGAACGAGACCCCTTTCTACTAAAAATAGAAAAATTAGCTGTGCATTGTGGCAGGCCCCTGCCTGTAGTCTCAACTATTTGGGAGGTGGGAGGATGCCTTGAACTCAGGAGTTTAGATTGCTGTGAGCTGGGCTGACACCAGGGCTATCTAGCTTGACAACAGAGTGATAATCTACCCCCTCTCCCATAAAGTATTTACATTTGTAATATGGTACCTGCCAGTCAAGGTGAGTCTCTGTGGGTTTTTGTTTTTGTTTTTTTTTTTTTTTGAGACAGGATCTTGCTATATCTCCTAGGCTGGTCTTAACTCCTAGACTCAAGTGATTTTCAATTAAGTCTCTCAAATAGCGGAGACTGAAGGTATGAGCCACTAAGGCTGGTGACTGTTTTTATGAGAGGATTTTTGTGTTACCATGCTACCATGCCAGTGTTAGCACCTGGGGTGACATGGAATTAAGGAAACTTTTAAAAGAAATATCTTATAACTGTGTCATTTTACCCTCATGGTGTTACAGTCCCTATATACTCCATAAATTTAGGGTGTGAGAATAAGATGAGTATGTTTTTCCTGAGGTGATGTGTAAAGCCCTCTGAATAGTGAATAGGGGGAAAACCAGATCCTAGGCCTTATCTGTGTGGGAGGCAGGGAAATGACAGCACAACCAGGCATCACAGGTAAAGGGATTTCTAGCACAGTGAGATCTAAAAATCTTTGTTTCAGACGTTTCAACCTAATTTTACTGTGTATGATATTGTTGTCTCTAAGAAGACACTAACAAAGCATTCTGATTTCTCCTGGTTCCCTAATTTACCTGGTAGAACAATCCTTAAAGACAGGTTTTAAGGAAATGATTTAAGTTTGCATTTTAAGAATTTGGTGTTTAGGACAGTACTATTGAGGAGTAGGTTAAAAATTAATATAGAGGCTTGGTGCCTGTGCCTTAAGTGGCTAAGGCACCAGCCATGTACACCAGAGCTGGTGGGTTCGAATCCAGCCTAGGCTTGCCAAACAACAATGACAACTGCAACCAAAAAATAGCCAGGAGTTGTAGTGGGTGCCTGTGGTTCCGGCTACTTGGGTGGCTGAGGCAAGAGAATTGCTGAAGCCCAGGAGTTTGAGGTTGCTGTGAGCTATTATGCCATGGTACTCTATCCAGGGGGACAACTTGAGGCTCTGTCTCAAAAAAAAAAAAAAAATTAACATAGAAATAGTATTTCCAAAATTCCATTTTCCCCTGAAAGGTTCCGTGAACTATACAAATATCAGTAGTGAAAAGCTTAACCTATACTTTGAATTGTGTAGGTAAATAGTGTATTTCCCCCTATTTATAACTGTGATGGCTGTCTTGGCTTTTGTTTCGGGGAGGAGGATCTTTTGGTTACCCAAATATTAGCATCAATTTTTTTAAAGAGCCTTTTGAGATGGAAAAGAGATTTTCTTTTCCTGTTTAAGAATATAAGCTACTTAGTACATTAGTAAGAGTTTATTTTTTGGGTTAGCATATGTGTACTTCAAACAATATATATACCTGGCTTCTCTATGCATTAAATACCAAGTAGGTTTCTCCCGCTCCCAAGCTTACTAGTTGTGGCAACAAAAACCTTTCCAGACATGGGCAGATGTCCCTTCGGAGCACAATTGCCTCTTGTTGAGAACCACTGCTTTTGATACTTTGTCCAGGTTTGAATAAGAGACATAAAAGTGTTAAAGTAGCAAGGGATTAAAAATTTATGAGAGATATGTATTGTTTGTTGAATTTTAGTATGTCATGTTAGAAATTTAAAGTTTATGAAGTACACAGTCATATTTGGAGAGTTTAAACATTTTTTATTTGCATTTTTGAACTGCTTTGTTTCAGCCAGTTGTTAGAAGGACATAACTCCTTCAGGTGAATTTGAGGTTAACATTTTGGGGAGCAGTCTTAATTAAAAGCCTTTTCGTTTCTCCGTTTCTAGAAAACCTGTGTATTTATGACTGTGACTGGATATGTTGGCAGTGGGCCTGCTTCAGACAACATTAACCAAAAAAGATCCCTTTGAGCCCCACCCTTTCTAAATTTAGATGTTCATTCAGAGTCTCAGACTCTCAGAGCTGCCCAGGGCAGATGGGGGTGCCCCTTCTGGAATGGGGCTAGACTCCGGAACAGATGCTTTGCTTTTGGTTTATTTTTTGATCTTGTGACCTATGGTTGGTGTTTGGAAGTTGTGAGTACACTATGAGTGATTTTATGTTGTTGCGGAAAATGCTCTCAAGACTGAGTTTTTTGAAAAAGCAGGAAAGGGAAAAGGAGTAAGTGTAGGAGAAAGAGAAATGTTTCTATTTTAACAGCTGAAAGGGAATCCCACCTCCCACCCCCAGTGAAACAAGGTATATATAGCTGACTTCTATAGGTTTTGGACTTGTTTCTTGACACTTGTCTGCTAAGACCATTGTTATCTAGGTTTCCACAGGACCGCCTTTGTTATTTTGTTCTGATTCCTAATGTAAATGAGGAACAACTACACATTCTTGGGGCATTTTATTGAATAAGGTAATGTTTATGCCTCTGTTGTCCAAAGTCACATTTCAGCTGAGTTTCTTTTGAGTTTTGCAAGAGAGAATATGCTACAACCCTGCAAATATCTTCATCTTTCTTCGGATCCAAGTTTAAAAATCATTTTGAGACTTAAAAAATTACAGTAACAATTTCTCTGCAATAGAACTACTAATTAGTTGGTTTACTGGTTTCTGCTTTGGTTGGCTATTTCCTTACAGACCTGTCATTTCTGTTCTTTGTTGCTACTGGTTATTTTTAAGTAGTTTTGACTTGCTTAAAACATTTTCAGCTTTTTGAAGGATAGTCATGAAGGTGAGCCTAACTTTCCTTGTTTTTGACTTGTAAAACGAGGTATTTATTTGTTTATTTATTTTTTGAGACAAAGTCTCACTTTGTTGCTCTTGGTAGGGTGCCATGGCATCATACCTCACAGCAACCTCAGACTCTTGGGCTCAAGTGATTCTCTTGCTTCAGCCTCCCGAGTAGCTAGGACTATAGGTGCCTGCCACAATGCCAGGCTATTTTTAGAGACGGTGTCTGGCTCTGGCTCAGGCTGGTCTTGAACCCGTGAGCTCAGGCAGTCCACCTGCCTCAGCCTTCCAGAGTGCTAGGATTATAGGCATGAGCCACCATGCTTGTCCTTGTAAAGAAATTTAAATGTATTTAGGAATAATGCCTTTCCTGTCCTCCTACCTTAACAATGCCTTCACTATCCTCCTGACTTAAGATGAAGTAAATAGTCTCCTGTGCTTCTCCACCTACTAGCCATACCAGTAAAATTGCTAGTTTTGAAATCCTCTCTTCTTCTTTTTCTTACTCTTTCTTTTTTTTTGTAGAGACAGAGTCTCACTTTATTGCCCTCTGTAGAGTACTGTGGCGTCACAGCTCACAGCAACCTCCAACTCCTGGGCATAGGTGATTCTCTTGCCTCAGCCTCCCAAATAGCTGGGACTACAGGCGCCCACTACAACGCCCAGCTATTTTTTTGTTGCAGTTTGGCTGGGGCTGGGTTTGAACCTACCACCCTTGTTATATGGGGCCAGCGCCCTACCAGCTGAGCCACAGGTGCTGCCCCTTCTTTATTCTTTCTTTCTTTTTTTTTTTTTTTTGAGACGGAGCCTCAAGCTATCCCCCTGGGTAGAGTGCCATGGCATCACGCTCACAGCAACCTCCAACTCCTGGGCTCAAGCGAGTCTCCTGCCTCAGCCTCCCAAGTAGCTGGGACTACAGGTGCCCGCCACAGCGCCTGGCCATTTTTTGGTTGCAGCCATCATTGTTGTTTGGCAGGCCTGGGCTGGGGATTCAAACCCGCCACCTTGGTGTATGTAGCTGGTGCCTTAGCCGCTTGAGCCACAGGCGCCGAGCCTATTCTTTCTTTTAATAGTACAAATACCATCAATGATCTTTATTATTCACATCACTTCTTGGAATCTGGGAGACTTGACGTGGATGTAACTGTCTTCTTGTTTGGGGTCTGTAATTGAATCAGAACATCTCAAACCTCTTAAGAAAACAAATACATCTTTATCTCATAGGGAAAAAGAAACAGCAGAAATAAGACCTCCTTCCTTCCTTCAGTCAACTTAAAGTCCTAAGGTTGTTAGTCTGTGACTTGGCCTTTTAAGTTGGAACAGTGTCATGTTCACCTGTTAATGGTGTTATGAACCTAGTTTGCTTTCAGTTTCTCTTAATTTTGAGACCAGTAACTGTTACAATATCCCATATATTGTGGAAACCTGTCCATACTTTTAAATTTGCATTCTTGAATGTAAGCTGTACTTTTAATTAATATTTAACAATAAATATACTTTACTGATTCTCTTTGTAAAATGAACCTGCAGAGCAGATGGGTATTGTAAAATCATTTTAAAGACACTGGGGAAAGTCACAAGTCCAGGAAACTTAACTGTCTACCAAGGAGAAACATTTCTAATCAACATAGCTGTATGCTAAACTGGACTGCTTTCATAAGTGAGTAGGTGACACCAATTTTGGCTGAATATTGGCAGTTACATATCTCCTCTATAATTTACCTTTTTTATTTTCTTTCCCTTACAACTTTTAGGTAGAACTTTAGACTTCATAGCACTGAATTAACCTGCACTGAGAGCTGTTTACCTGCAGTTATTCACTTTTGTTGAAAGTGACCATGTCTCAAGTTCAAGTGCAAGTTCAGAACCCATCTGCTGCTCTCTCAGGGAGCCAAATACTGAGCAAGAACCAGTCTCTTCTCTCACAGCCTTTGATGAGTATTCCTTCTACTGCTAGCTCTCTGCCCTTTGAGCATGCAGATAGACCTTTTCAAAACTCTGCTTTGCCCTCTGCATCTATCACATCCACCAGTGCAGCTGCAGGTAAGCATGCAAATCCAAGTGTCTTCTGTTTCAAATGTTTTCTTACCCTGTTTTCTGATCTCATAAGTAGGTTACAGATATAGGGAGTTCTCACGTTTATCTTTAAGAAGCAAAAGAAAGTATTACTATCCAAGCCTCTTTATCCCAGATGTAGATCACTGGTTGTATGTGGGGCCATCAGAGACCTCAGTTGACAGAGCATTGTAAGTTGGAGGAAAGAATTAGAAAATACTCAAACTGTAAAGTCTCTTGTGACTTATCATGAGATAAAGATGTAGAGTGGTAGTTGCTAGAAAGAATTGAACAATAGCTGGATATTCATTGCAGTATGGGAAAATTCTGCACTTAAAATTATTTCCCAGAACTGACGAAGGGGGCTATATGTACCTAAGCCCCCATTTTATAGTTCTGTAAGATTTTATCCCAAGCAAGGGAGCAGCCAGATTTACTACAAAGCAAAAGAAGAGTACACTGGCATTTATTGATTTTTTTTCTTTTGTAATTGAGACAGAATCTCACTTTGTTGCCCTTGGTAGAGTGCTGTGGTGTCATAGCTCATAGCAACCTCAAACTCTTGGGCTCAAGTGATTCTCTTGTTTCAGCCTCCTTAGTAGCTGGGACTACATGTGCCTGCCCCAATGCCCAGCTATTTTTTCTTTCTTTCTTTCTTTTTTTTTGATTTAGCAGGCTTGGGCCAGGTTTGAACCCACCAGCCCCGGAGCATGTGGCCAGCAACCTAATCACTGAGCTACGGGCGCCCAGCCTATTGTTATTTTAAACAAGTAAGTTTAAGTCTGGGAGATTTCAGAGGTAGTTTAGGTCATAATGAAGATCAATTAGAAATTGAATTAAGAAGCAGAGATTTTTAAAAAGGAGCTAAGTTTGGAAGCATTAAAATCTGATTATAAGGAAAATGAATTAAAAGTACTCATTAATTAGAAAAGACTTGAAACACTTGGGGGGAAAAAATCTAAAAACAATATTCTGCTTCCTACTGTCCTTTCCCCCACCAAGATGGTAGGACCAGTTAGATAAGTGGGTGTCAGTTATGGTTGTCTCCATACCAGAGTCATTTTATAATAGATCTTTTCAGCTCCTTCCTAAGGCCTGACAATTTCCCTTATATTTCCTCCTTTGTCTTCTCATTTCCTTTATTCTGGAAACCTCTTCTTAAGAGTCTTTGCTTCTCTCCTTCTTAGTGGCATCTTCTGCGTTACTTCCAGAGTTCTTGGACTGGTTCACCAGGTAGCATTCTAGAGATCCACTTTTCCTCAAATTTGTCATGTGAGACTGCCTTAAAAGGACAAGGCACAGAGTATTTTAGGGATTTATTGCCTTTCTTCTAATGTGTTCCTATTCCGAATGCTAATGATTTTGTAAAACTCCTGTCCACCAAGGCCATTTTATTTTACTTATGTAATTGTAAGAAACAGTTGGGAGTGGCGCCTGTGGCTCAAAGGAGTAGGGTACCGGCCTCATATGCCAGAGGTGGCGGGTTCAAACCCAGCCCTGGCCAAAAACTGCCAAAAAAAAAAAAAAGAGTTGGGAGTGTGAGGATGGCAGCCTCATTCTGGCTGCCCCAGGAATGAAAAGTTTGCTATGTGGAAAATGACATTGCTTGAGAGATGGTATTGGCTTATTGAATTTGGTGAAATAATGAACAGAGTATAGCTGGCAGCTGTTTTTGTAACCAGTGTCTCTCTGCTTAGAAGGCCTCCTTGTTATTCCCTTGGTTGTTTGGTTTTTTTTTTTTTTTATTTTTTGCAGTTTTTGGCTGGGTCTGGGTTTGAACCTGCCACCTTTGGCATATGGGGCCAGTTCCCTACTCCTTTGAGCCACAGGTGCCGCCCTTCCTTTTCTTTTTTTTCTTTTTGCCCTTGGTGGTTGTTGTTGTTTTTTTTTTTTTAAGAGACTGAGTC
>NW_003852418.1:10693026-10697570 GCF_000181295.1 Otolemur garnettii | reverse complement strand
GTTGTTTGGCGGGCCCGGGCTGGGGATTCGAACCCACCACCTTAGGTGTATGTGGCTGGCACCCTAGCCGCTTGAGCCACAGGCGCCGAGCCTATTTTATACTCTTGAAAGTGGTACTGTTATTCAAAATAGGTATTTTCAAACCATTGAGGTCATCTTAAAGAGATGCAAAAGTATAGATTTTTGAAGAGTCTCCTCTTTTTTTACCCTTGTGGAATAGGTCAAAGAAAATATATGCTTCTGTTTGGAATGTTTGGCTTTTAAAACTCCTCATTGTGGTTGTTTGGGATTCCAGAGAGAGACAGTTCTCTGAGTCCTGGGATGGATTTCCCATGAGTCTTCCAGGCTGTGGACTTCTTGGTGTCTGTAACCTACCGCTGGTTCCTTCCTGCTTATTTGCACGTGGACCTTAGACTGGGCAAGTAGAGGAGGTGATGGAAATCAGTTTTGCCATTTTTAGCAATCTAGGCCAAAGGTTTGAAGGTGCAAGGTAGAAATTAGTCTCCAGGTGGGTTTTTTGGGTTGTCTCCAATTTCATTTCTCCTCGTCATTCCTCTTTGACAATGAAGGACTAACTATGCAAAGACTTGAAATTTTGCTGATCATTATTCAAGAATTCAGTCTTTAAAACTTGTTTGGTATCTGTTATAATGTATGTCTTGGAACTTAATTCTTACATGTCTGGAGTTATCTTTTACCCCTGAAGTATAAGGGGATATAGGGTATGAAATAAAGAATTGGCCTCCTGTTAAGGATCCTAGCTTTGTGGCAGTGGTAATACACTTAAGGATGAGTTATTTATCTCATAATGCCTTATTTTTCTTCATACACAAACCTTAAGTCTTGAGTGAAATCAAGTTTCTCTTCATTTGACTAAGAGTAACCACAAGCACAGTCACAAATAGGCATCAGTGCATAGCATGGTTAGCAGAGTGGTTTTGGACTCCAACAGATCTGAGTTTGAATCTCAGCTTTTACTTGCTGTGTGACCTTTGGCAAGTTACTACTTTTTTTGAACCTCAGTGTCCTCATCTATAAAATGAGAATAATAGCATGATGCCTGGCACTTAGTAAATGTTTGAGAAGTGGTGGCTATAATTATTAAGCAATGTGCATTTAAGTAAAATTTTCCACTCACATGAAACTAGTTTAAAAATGTTAAAGCTGTGAAGCCACGGTACTCTACCCAGGAGGGATAGTTTGAGGCTCTGTCTCAAAAAAAAAAAATGTTAAAGTTTCGACATTTGAAAAGTTTTCTTTTCTGTTTGAAAAGTTTTCTTTTTTCCTTTTTCCTTCTCTGTTTGAAAACAGAAAAGTTTTCTTTTTTCCTTTTTTTTTTGAGACGGAGCCTCAAGCTATCCCCCTGGGTAGAGTGCCATGGCATCACGCTCACAGCAACCTCCAACTCCCTGGGCTCAAGCGAGTCTCCTGCCTCAGCCTCCCAAGTAGCTGGGACCACAGGCGCCCACCACAATGCCCGGCCATTTTTTGGTTGCAGCCATCATTGTTGTTTGGCGGGCCCGGGCTGGGGATTCGAACCCGCCACCTTAGGTGTATGTGGCTGGCACCTTAGCCGCTTGAGCCACAGGCGCTGAGCCCTTTTTTTTTTTTTTTTTTTTTTTTTGAGACAGAGTCTCACTATGTCGCCGTTAGTAGAGTGCTGTGGTGTCACATCTCACAGCAACCTCCAACTCTTGGGCTTAAGTGATTCTCTTGCCTTAGCCTCCCAAGTAGCTGGGACTAAAGATGTCTGCTATAATGCCTGGCTATTTTTTGTTGCCATTGTTGTTGTTTAGCTGGCCTGGGCCAGGTTTGAACCCACCACCCTCGGTGCATGTGGCTGGCGCTGTAACTACTGTGCTATGGGCTCTGAGCCTTTGAAAAATTTTCTGGATACTTAAAAAGACATCCAGTCATTTTCTGTAACTGTTGTTTCCTCTACAGGACTTTCTTTATTAATTTTTTTTTTTTCTTCCTCCTGTAGTGATTCTCTTGCCCCCCATGTAGCTGGGATCACAACGTCCGGCTGTTTTTTTTTTTTTTGTTGTTGTTGTTGTAGAGACACGGTCTCACTCTGACTCACTCTGCCTCATGCTGGTCTTCTGCTGGTCTCAAACTTGGCTGAGCTCAGGTAATCCACCCACCTCAGCCTCCCACAGCTCTGGGACAACAGGTGTGAGCCACCACGCCTGACCACCTCTACAGGATTTTGTTTGCAGACCTTAACTTTGGGATTCCCTTTATTAACAGTTACATTTCGGCATAGGTACTTTCTAACTTGAACTTTTTTTTTTCTTGCAGTTTTTGGCCAGGGCTGGGTTTGAACCCGCCACTTCCAGCATATGGGGCCAGCGCCTTACTCCTTTGAGCCACAGGCACTGCCCTCTAACTTTAACTTTTAGTATTTATGTTGTTTGAGTATGTGTTCATCTTTAATCACTTCCCACCCAAACAATTTCAAAGAGGAGACATTGTTCCCTCCTGGGTGACTATTAGATTATTTAAAAAATCAGGTGTAGTGCACTTTTAATTTTATTAGAACCAAGATTCTGACCTTGCTGCCAACAGAATGCAGAAGAATGGCAACCAGTACTGGATGGGGAAAAAAACCCTGGAGAAAGACAAGATGGTTGATGAGGGTAACTTGTTTTTGCTTTTTTTAGTATTTTCTCTTTCAGCATCTTTCCGTGAAACAGTCACCAAAATGACCCAGAGATTGTACTGCATTTCAGACTTCTGCCCTGTGACTTCCCTGCTTGCCTTGGGTTTTGAGTTCATGCTGTTGGTACTTCAGTGAATAACCTTGTGAGCTGTAGAACATACACAGGCGATCCCTGATGTTTCAAGGGGGATATAGGATTTTTAAAAATCTCCCTTTTAGTGGAAGCTACATATTGAGGGAATCCTGAACAAGAAAAATCAGTTTTGAAAGCAGGTTGTCTCCATCCCCACAGGCATCAAGTTCAAATAACCTGAACATACTCAAGCCAACGTTTTCCTTGTAAATTATTTGTAAACAAAAAAGAAAGTGATATTCAGTAATAAAATCAGAAAGTTCAGAGCTCCAGTTGATTTGCTAAATTCTAAGGCAAGGAATTTCAAGACCTCAGGTTACATCAGAATCACTTTGAGAACTTACTAAAAACACACATGGTCAGGCCCCTTTTATGCTATTCAGTCAGATCTGTGAGGTTCAGACCTGGGTAGCTGTCCTCTACCAAGCTTCTCAGGTGGTTTTTAGGTGCATACCAAAGTTGAGGAATCACTCTGTGATGGTAGATCATAGTTTGTTTGTTTGTTTTTGAGACAGAGCCTCAAGCTGTCCCCCTGGGTAGAGTGCTGTGGCATCACAGCTCACAGCCACCTCCAACTCCCTGGCTCAAGCGAGTCTCCTGCCTCTGCCTCCCAAGTAGCTGGAACTACAGGCGCCCGCCATAACACCCAGCTATTTTTTTTGTTGTTGTTGTTGCAGCCCTCATTGTTGTTTTGGTGGCTTGTGCTAGATTTGAACCTGCCAGCTCAGGTGTATGTGGCTGGCGCCTTAGCTGCTTGAGCCAAGGCACTGAGCCAAAGTCATAGTTTTTTGACAGAGTAATGATTTAATAGTGATGGGATTAATGTAACCTAATTTTAAGAATGGAGATGTACACTTGGGTTACCTTTATACTTAAAAAGGAGGAAAGAAGCTGTTTGGAGGGCACCTCAGATTCGAGTTTAGAAACATTTTGAGAGCTTTGCTTGCTGTAGATCTGATTTTCATCCCAACGTGGAGGCAGTGTCTGAATAGTACAATCTTGGGGAAGTAGAAGGGAACATTTTTTGTGTTTTTTTTTTTTTTGAGACTAAGTCTTTACTTACCATGGGTAGAGTGCTGTTGCGTCATCATAGCTCATAGCAACCTCAAACTCTTGGGCTTAAGTGATCCTTCTGCCTCAGCCTCCTAAGTAGCTGGGACTACAAGCTGTACCACCATGCCCAGCTAGTTTATTCTATTTTTAGTAGAGATGGGGTCTCAGTCTTGGTTAGGTTGGTCCCTGAACTCGTGAACTCAAGCAATCCACCAGGCTGGGCCTCTCAGAATGCTAGGATTATGGGCGTGAGCTACTGTGTCTGGCCAAAGGGAACATTTTAGAACTTGGCTAACATTACCAAACTTGCTCAAATTTTTGTCCTGAGGGGGCTATGTTTTCAGACAACAATCTATAAACGTATAATCAAACATTGTATTAATTGGCACGAAATACTACTGTGTGTCTAAAATCAAGTTTGCAAAATCTCTTTCATGAGTAGTAATTGGAAGACAGTTCCAAGTGTTAGTCACTGGATAGATACACAATCTTTTTACTGTTTGTGTATGAAAACAACAAAAAAGGAAAAATGGTGGTGACAGGATAAATTACCAAGATGATAACCAAACCTCCTAAGATATGATCATAAAAAGTGTCCAAGGTTCAAGTGACATATTACAGTTGACATCAGGTTCTGTTGACCGAGAATCCATGCTTTTCATTTGTAGGTATTTCTTTCTTCTTTTTTTTTTTTTT
>NW_003852418.1:10688749-10691863 GCF_000181295.1 Otolemur garnettii | reverse complement strand
AAAAAAAAAAAAAAAAAGAAGTGCTGATTGTTAGTTATGTGTCCTGCTTAAAAATAATTAGAAAATGTAAATATTTATTATTTAAATATACAAAAGTAGGCAATATCTCCTCAAGGGACCCAAACAGAGAGAATACTAATCAAGTAATGTGTCTGCTAAAGGGTTGGAGACCACTGATCTGAAGGCTGTGTGAGGAGTGGCTCTTTTAGCAGAGGTCCCTCACTGGTGCCTGAAGTCATCCCAGGCCTCCGAATGGAGGAATGAATCTGGGAAGGTCTCGGTTATACCTGTTTTGTTGTTTTTGAATTCTTTGTGATATACTTCATGTTTGATGTCTACCATGGACAAATTCTGTGGGTCAGAACTGCTCTTAAAATGATTCAGGCTGGCAGGGTGTGATAGGTCACATCTGTAACTCCAGCACTTTGGGAGGCCAAGGCAGGAGGATCACTTGAGCCCAGGAGTTTGAGACCAGCCTGGGTGATACAAGACCCTGTCTCTACAAAAAGTTAAAATAATTAGGCTTGGCGCGGTGGCTCACGCCTTTAATCTTAGCACTGTGGGAGGCCGAGGCAGGTGGATTGCCTGAGCTCACAGGTTTGAGACCAGCCTAAGCCAGAGTGAGACCTCATCTCAAAAAATAGCTGGGCACTGTGGCGGGTGCTTGTAGTCCCAGCTACTCCGGAGCCTGAGGCAAAAGAAGCACTTAAGCCCAAGAGTTTGAGGTTGCTGTGAGTTATGATGTCATATCACTCTACTGAGGACGACAAAATGAGACTCTGTCTCAAAAAACAAATAAAAATAAATAAATAGTAAAAAAAAAAAATAATTAGCTGGGCATGGTGATGTATGCCTGTAGTCCTACCTACTTGGGAGGTTGAGGTAGGAGGATTGCTTGAACCCAGGAGTTTAAGGTTGTAGTGAGCTATGATGATGCCACTGTACTCCAGCCTGGGCAACAGAGTGACACTATTTAAAAAAAATTTTTTTCAGACTATAGTTTAAAACTCAACTATATGAATTATGTAAAAAATAGAATTCTAATGTGAGCAGGAGAGAGATTTGGTAACTCATGTGGCACTCTGTGCAAACCCCAAAGATATTCTTATAAATTTGATTCATGCACTAAATTTACTTGAACCAATTATAGTAACTCAGAACCAAGTCATTTTTATTTCTTTCTACATATATTCTCAAGAAGCATTTCTTTTCTTTTCTTTTCCTTTTTTTTTTTTTTTTTGAGAGAGAGTCTCACTTTGTCACCCTCTGTAGAGTACAATGATGTCATAGCACACAGCAACCTCAAACTCTTGGACTCAAGCAATTCTTTTGTCCCAGCCTCCCAAAGTACCTGGGACTACAGGTGCCTGCTACAATGCCCGGCTTTTCTTTGTTGTTGTTGTTGTTGTTTGTTTGTTTAGCAGGCCTAGGCTGGGTTCAAACCTACCAGCCCTGGTGCATGTGGCTGGCACTCTAACCACTGAGCTATGGGTGCCAAGTCTCAAGAGGCATTTTAAAGTGGATTTTTGTGTGCATTTAAATTGAATTTTGCCATTGCTTGGTGTTGTGTTTGATACATAAGTGTTGTATTTATTTTTTATTTTATTTTGTTTTTGAGACAG
This sequence comes from Otolemur garnettii, assembly GCF_000181295.1. Classification (NCBI taxonomy): domain Eukaryota; kingdom Metazoa; phylum Chordata; class Mammalia; order Primates; family Galagidae; genus Otolemur; species Otolemur garnettii. The sequence goes on along the minus strand of NW_003852418.1, from coordinate 10,690,241 downwards.
AATCTCTCTTTGTCACCCTTGGTAGAGTGCTATGGCATCATAGTTCACAGCAACCTCAAACTGTTGGACAGTGCCCAGTTATTTTTAGAGGCAGGGTGTCGCTCTGGCTCAGGCTGGTTTCAAACCTGTGAGCTCAGAGCAGTCTCCCCACCTTGGCCTCCCAGAGTGCTAGGATTACAGGCATAAGCCACTATTACATGGGATTTATTTATTTATTTATTTTGAGGCAGAGACTCAAGCTGTCATCCTGGATAGAGTGCCATGATGTGATAGCTCACAGCAACCTCCAGCTTGGGTTCAAGCCATCTTCTTGTCTCAGTTTTTCTATTTTTAGTAGAGCTGGAGGTCTCACATTTTGCTCAGGCTGGCCTCGAACTTGTGAGCTCAAGTTATCCACCTGCCTCAGCCTCCCAGAGTGCTAGGTTTATAGGCGTGAGCCACTGCACCCAGCCTACGTGGGATTGCCTAACTGAAAAATTTGATGTGTATTGGAACTTCTGACAACTGTATTGAATGACTTCCAGTGGTAGTATCTTGGGTTAAATTATTGCTCCAATAGCCATTAGAGTAGATTTTATGCTATTGACTATGTATTAATATCAAGAAATTTACACCACAGCAGATCTTGAAGTCCCTGCTCTGATACCTAGCAGTGACGTACTCAGGCCCTTTTTAATAATGTATCATAAGTCCAATTTCAGAGATTATCTTTCTTATATCAGAAAAAAGTAGTTCTTTGTGTTGATTCTTTCTTACAGAAAGCATAACCCCTACTGTAGAGCTAAATGCACTGTGCATGAAACTTGGAAAAAAACCAATGTATAAGCCTGTAGACCCTTACTCTCGGATGCAGTCCACCTATAACTACAACATGAGAGGAGGTGCTTACCCCCCAAGGTATGTGTGAGCTTGGGTTTTTTGGTACAGTATAGGTGAAAATAAAGTTGTTCTTTTACATAAAATAATATCAGTAGATCTGTGGCGTAATTGTACTTGTGACTTTGGAACTGTGTCTTGGTGCACTTAAAACACTGTTGGAAAGTGCCTGAGCTTAATTCTCCCTAGCAAGGGTGGTTCATCCCCACAAGGGAGTCTGATTAAGGATCACTTTGTAACTGCTTTGTGTAACTGAATCATATTTGAATGTGATTTTTGTCATACCATGATTCTTAGCATTTGAAGATTTTGTGATGATTGTTTATTGGGTATTTTTTGACTTTTGAACTTGTGTGCTTTGTAAGTGCAATAAAATGTTAATTGTAACCTGAAAAATGCTATACGTTGAAAACCTGCTACTGGGGATAATATGATATTAGTGGATGGATTGATGACCGAAATGGAAGTCTTTTATTTCTCTGCCCTGCTTTGGAAGCCAAAGCCATTTTAAAAATATAAATGCTGGGCTCGGCGCCTATAGCTCAACCGGCTAAGGCGCCAGCCACGTACACCTAAGGTGGCGGGTTCGAATCCCCAGCCCGGACCCGCCAAACAA
>NW_003852418.1:10683604-10688678 GCF_000181295.1 Otolemur garnettii | reverse complement strand
GGCGGAGACAGGAGACTCGCTTGAGCCCAGGAGTTGGAGGTTTCTGTGAGCTTTAATGCCATGGCACTCTGCCCAGGGGGACAGCTTGAGGCTCTGTCTCAAAAAAAAAAAAAAAAAAAAAAATATAAATGCTGAAAGCTAAGAAACTAGGCTCTGCTATCCTATAGGTTGTTGGGATTTCTAGAAATGAGAGTCCTTTCTAAAGGACTTAGACTTTAACATTCCCAGCCTCTTATTGGAGACATGCAAGTTCAAAGCTAAGATTTGAGAAGGTAGTAAATTTTTTTTCTCAGCCAAAGCCTAATCTGTTTTAGATTTTGTCAGTATAGGTTAACATTATAAATTGAATTCATAATTTAAAAGCCATTATATTTTGTGGAATGTAAATTTGAATTGCTAATTACTGTTTACACTGTACAGCAATTCTAATCCAGTTTAAACTTTTTTTTTTTTTTTTTTTTTTTTGAGACAGAGTCTCATTTGCTCTCCCTGGGTAGAGTGCTGTGGTGTCATCATAACTCACAGCAAACTCAAACTCTCGGGCTCAAGAGCTCTTCTTGCCCCAGCCTCCCGAGTAGCTGGACTATAAGTGCCTCCCACAATGCCTGGCTAGTTTTTTTTTTCTATTTTTAGTAGAGACTTGCTCTTGCTCAGGTTAGTCTTGAACTCCTGAGCTCAAGCAGTCCACCTACCTGGACCTCCCAGAATGCTAGGATTATAGGCATGAACCACTGTGCCTGTTCTAAACTTTTATGAAGTCTTTAGGTATCAACAAGTTGTTATTAGCAAGCAAACACTAATGTGATCAGGGCCATGATGAAGGAAATACTTGGAATTTTCCAGAGAATGTGTGGGTAACTTACCAACCTGTAATTTTCCCAACCCCTTTTCTCTTTAGGTACTTATACCCATTTCCAGTACCACCTTTACTTTACCAGGTTGAACTTTCTGTGGGAGGACAGCAATTCAATGGGAAAGGAAAGACGAGACAGGCTGCGAAGCACGATGCTGCTGCTAAAGCGCTGAGGATCCTGCAGAATGAGCCCCCGCCCGAGAGGCTGGAGGTAAGGAGAGCAGAGCTGAGGCTCCGGGCGCTCCCCCCAGGGTGGGAGGAAAGGCCTCTCCTCAAGCTAGTTTCTGAGAAGGTGTGTTGACAAGTGTCCATAATTTGTATCATTGGTAGCCTGTTCAAGATGCTGTAGTCTGTAGCTTTCTTGCTTTTCCCGCATTTTTTTAGTTATACATTTTTTTTTTGTTTGTTTTTTTGAGACAGAGCCTCAAGCTATCCCCCTTGGTAGAGTGCTGTGGCATTACAGCTCACAGCAACCTCCAACTCCTGGGCTCAAGCGAGTCTCCTGCCTCCGCCTCCCAAGTAGCTGGGACCACAGGCGCCCACTGCAACGCCCGGCTATTTTTTTTTTTTGGTTGCAGCCGTCATTGTTGTTTGGCGGGTCTGGGCTGGATTTGAACCCGCCACCTTAGGTGTATGTGGCTGGCGCCTTAGCTGGTTGAGCTACAGGCACCGAGCCTAGTTATACATTTTTTAGCAGGGAAGTCACATGCCTTCTTTTTCACTCTGTGGCATAGTTTTTGAGTGACATAATACAGTGTGAACATGTTAGAAAGGTGGTGATTCAGTTGAGTCGTGAAGAACTTGTGGATGAATTCTTCAGTGCTAAATATTATGCTTGTCACAATCTTCAGTGATTTATGGTAGTGGGTCAGAGAATTTTCTGAAGCTGTTTTTGACCAGCCACTATTATATAGAAGGGCTTGTTATCTTTTGCTGTGTAACAAACCATCACAAAACTTGGTGATGATTTAAACATTTGCAGGTATTTATTTTTCTCCTGAACCTGCAATTTAGGCAGAGCTTGGCAGGGTAGTTTTTTTGCTCCACATGGCTTTTGGCCGAGGTGGCTTCTTTCAAAATGGCTCTCTCATGCGGCTGGTAAGGTGGTGCTGGCTGGAGCTCTGGGCCCAGGGACCTCAGTTCTTTTCTGGGTGGACCTATGTGAGGACTGCTTACATTTCCTGATGATATGGTGGCTGAGTTCCAAGAGTGAATGCCCTAGAAGATAGGTAGAGCGTGGGGAATTAGGGAAAAGAAGCAGCTGCCAGTTTCTTTTTCTTCCTTTCCCTTTCCTTTTTTTCTTATCTTTTCTTTCTTTCTTTTTTTGAGACAGAGTGCCATGGCATCACAGCTCACAGCAACCTCCAACTCCTGGGCTTAAGCAATTCTCTTGCCTCAGCCTCCTAAGTAGCTGCTAGGTGTATTTGGCTGGTGCCCTAGCTGCTTGAGCTACAGGCGCTGAACATCTTTCTTTCTTTCTTTCTTTCTTTCTTTTTTTTTTTTTTTGATACAGAGCCTCAAACTGTTGCCCTGGGCAGAGTGTCATGGCATCACAGCTCACAGCAACCTCCAATTCTTGGGCTTAAGTGAGTCTCCTGCTTCTGCCTCCCAAGTAGCTGGGACTACAGGTGCCCGCCACGATGCCCAGCTAGTTTTTGGTTGCAGCCGTCATTGTTGTTTGGCAGGCCCGGGCTGGATTTGAACCCGCCAGCTCAGGTGTATGCAGCTGGTGCCTTAGCTGTTTGAGCCATAGGCTCCAAGCCTTTTTTTTTTATTATGTTTTTTAAGACAGGGTCTTATGCTCTTGTTCAGACTGGAGTGCATCTGAACAATCATAGCTCATAGCAACCTCAAATTCCTGGGCTCAAGCAATCCTTCTGAGAAGCTTTGCTGAGAGTCCTGAGTAGCTGGGACTATAGTGTAGTACATACCACCAGGCCTGGCTGATTTATGTTTTGTAGAGACAGGGTATTGCTATGGCGTTCAGGGTGGTCTTGAACTCCAGGCCTCAAGCAATCTTGTCTTGGCTAGGATTATAGGTGTGAGCTAAAGCATCGACAGCTACTAATTTCTTATGGCCTAGGCCCAGAAACCACGGCATTGCTTCTATGGTATTCTGTGGGTCAAGCAGGCACAGAGCCCAGATGCAAAGGAAAGCTATACAGAGCCCTATTTTTTATTTTAAAATCAAGGTAAAAATTGTGTAACAAATTCACTATTTTAATCATTTTAAGTTAGTGACTTTTAGTACATTTACAAGTGAGAACCTCATTTCTGGATGAGAGGAGTCTTAAAGAATTTGAGGCCATGTTTTTTAACCACCATTTTAATGTTTAGTGACTAAATAGGAAATCAGTGACTCCGTGCTGTTGAGGGGTCAAAGCATTAGTGAATCTCTCTAGTAAGTCACAAATCTAGTCACCAAAGAAGAAACCCAGTGAAAACATTGAGATTTCATGATTCTGTTTACTCATAGCAGGAAATGCCCCTTGAACATGTATCCTCACATAGCCCTTGACTTTTCCTCAGGAGGCAGTTTCACAAAGAAGGTCTTGCACATAACAGTGGGAGTGAAGTGCGCGATGAGATAGGTGGACCTGAGTGGACTCCAGGCAGGGTGCTTGGCCGAGGTCCATTGTAACTGACTGCCACCCAGGGGCACCCTGCTCTGGAGGGCGCTGCTGTGGCTTCATGGCTGTCCGCACTGGAGGGATTCATCTTTCTTTTGTTATGCTGAGTTTCCGTTTTCTGGTGTAATCACTTATTCAAACAGATGATCTGTGTCTAGGGTTCACTGAGAACCAAATACAAGAGAATGGGTTGTAAGTTAAAAGAGGAAAATGTACTGAAGTTAAAAAAATGAGCTATTCAGTGGTGAGATTTGTTAAAACACCAAAAAAGTAGTGTATCCTGAGTTATTTTAATCCTGCCTGGGGGCTATTGTGATTGGAGTCAGGTATCCCTGAATTCCTTCAGCCAGCGGTTGGCAGTGTGGATTGTCTGTATCTCAATCACTTGAGAAATTTTTGTATAAAATCCCTAGACCCAACCTGTGTAATTCTAATGCAGGTCCAGGGTAAGACCAGGAATCTGACTCTTGCTTTTGCTGTTATTGCTGGTGTTATTGTGCTCTTGGAGTGATTCTAAAGCTTGGTCAGAGTTTAGGGACCACTTGTCTGACTACTGTTGGCACTTCCTAGGCAGTTTTTCCCTGGGAGTCTCGCATGGCACTAATCGCTATATTGCTATAAAGGAAAAGTGCCTTTTGGTATCTCTAGTGCTCTCACTCCCTGGAGTAGCCTTGGTTGGCACAATCCTAGGGCAGTGACTAGACAGTGCTTTCCTGGGCTGAGTTTTCATCAGCTGATCTGAAGTCTGTTAGAAGCTTTGCTGAGAATAATGTTTAAATTTACTCGTGCCCCTTGGCTTTCCTCCTCTTTGCTCCATTTCTCTAGCTCTATAGAGTTTGAAGTAGAGACAGTACCTTTTGAAAATGGCTCAGAGATTACCCTTAACCAATGTTTCAGTAAATGTAGACTCATTAACTAGGATAAAGCTTCTCCATAGAGGAAGCTCTGACCCACAGAATCTGTCTACAGTAGATATCAAACATGAAGTGTATACAACAAAGAGTGTATTTAAGTACGACTAAAACTAAAATGAGAGACCTTAACTCTTTTAATACTCTGAGTGTCCATTGTACCCATTTTCTTTCTTTCTTTTTATTATATTAAGAAATGAAGTCTTGGCTTGGTGTCTGTAGCTCAGTGGCTAGGGTGCCATCCACATACACTGAGGTTGGTGGGTTTGAACCTGGCCCACGCCTGCCAAACAGTAATAACTACAATAAAAAAATAGCTGGGTGTTGTGGTGGGCACCTGTAGTCCCAGCTACTTGGGAGATGGAGGCAAAGCCCAAGAGTTTGAGGTTGCTGTGAGCTGTGAGGCCATGGCATTCTGCCCAGGGCAACATGGTGAGACTCTGTCTCAAAAAAAAAAAAAAAGAGTGGCACCATAGCTCAGTGGGTAGGGCGCCGGCCACATACACCCAGGCTGGCAAGTTTGAACCTGGTCAAAAAATAGCCAGGCGTTGTGGCCAGCACCTGTAGTCCCAGCTACTTGGGAGGCTGAGGCAAGAGAATTGCTTAGGCCCAAGAGTTTGAGGTTGCTGTGAGCTGTGATGCCGTAGCACTCTACTGAGGGGTGACATAGTGAGACTCTG
>NW_003852418.1:10672635-10683581 GCF_000181295.1 Otolemur garnettii | reverse complement strand
AAAAAAAAAAAAAAAAAAAAGGAATGCAGTCTTACTAGTTTGCCCTTGCTGAAGTGCAGTGGCTATTCATTCACAGGCAGTGGTAGCACACTATAGCCTCTGGCTCCTGGGTTCCGCCATTTCTCCCGTCCCAGCCTCCAGAGTAGTTGGGACTACAGGTATACTCATACCTGGCACAAGTTTTCATTTTTGAGCTTCCTTTCAAACTCTGTAAAGGAGGATATTGGATGAGTTTTATTCTTTTTTTTAGAGGTTTTACAAAGAACTGAAAGAAAACATGTTTTTTTCTTTGTAGCTTTGCCAACCAATTTATACTTTTTTCCCCAGGTTAATGCACGAGTACAAATGACCAAATCACAGTATTTGAATTTGTTAGGTAGAGTCCCTGTTTAAGTCCTGCACCCAGAAGACACGTCTGTACTCCTACATTGTGCCCATTCTGTGGCAGCACCCCTTGTTTATTTTTAAAAATAGAATAAAACTCATTTTCTTACATTGTCATGAGGCCCTTTGGATCTTTTTATATATATATAGATCTTTATATTATAGGATCCTAGGGATCTTAATTTTTCTGTGTTCTGGAACATTTTGCTATTTGTTATCCTTCATATTATTTCAGTACTATTCATCATGTGTTCTCAGATACATTAAATAAGACTAAAATGATAAGAAGGTGGAAGAATGATGAAATTCTTCTCCGGCTGGACATGTAATAGTAAGCTAATTGTCAATATTGCATTTTCCTTTAACATTCTTATGGCGTTTCCCAGTGTTATTGCATTGTCTTTTAAGAGGTTACAAAAGAAGACTGGAGATATACCATCTTTCAAAGCCAGTGCAGAGCACTACTGTGTCTCAAAAAACAAACAAAAAAAAAAAAGAAAAAGAGGCCAGATGTGGTGGCTCACACCTGTAATCCTAGCACTCTGGGAGGCCGAGGCAAGTGGATCCCTTGAACTCAGGAGTTCAAGTCCAGCCTGAGCAAGAGCGAGACCCCTGTCTCTACTGAAAATAGAAAAACTAGCCAGGTGTTATGGTGGGTTCCTGTTGTCCCAGCTCTTTGGGACATTAAGGCAAGGGGAGTGCCTGAGTCCAAGAGTTTGAGGTGCTGTGAGCTAAAATGCCACAGCACTCTACCCAGGGCAACAGAATGAGACTCTGTCTCAAAAAAAAAAAAAGGGAAGATCAAAAATCAGAAGTGTTGGAGCTAGATGATAAATGCTGAGGACTATATTTCTCGGCATACTGAGGGTTCAAGCTTGGTTCAAAGTTTTTTATCCTTTTCTTAATGTTGCCTAGATTTTACTGTTGTACTAATTGCTGTGGAGATTGTTGTTAACAGTAATTCCCACTTTGAGAAAGTAAGAGTAAGGGCCCACTAAACTTTCCTGATCTTAATAGGAATGGTATTTGTGGATTAGTTTTGAGTCATTTGCTACCTCCCCATTTGCAACATTTTGTCCAGTCCAGATAATACAAAATTGTTTGTGTAAAAGAGCAAATACAATTTCACTTTCAAATGTGTATCTTTGTCTCTGTTGATACTCCTTAGGAAGCAGTGGCTTAGAGCAATCAGTCTCTCCTCTGGTTGCTAGTAAAATCACCCAAAAACTTATAAAAAAATTATAAATAAAACACATACCCAGGCTATACCCTCAGAAATTTGAGCTCACTTGTTTGGAGTGGGTTCTGGCATCTGTCCTTGTGAGGTTGGCACTAGTGCTGTTGTGCTTGAGAACCATTGGCTTACAGAGAAACTTAGCAATTACGCTCATTATTTTCTGTCAGTCTTACATGGAACTTTGATACATGTATACAAAATAGAAAAGAAACTTTTCATTTGTATAAAGTTACAAGTTTGAATTTATAACATTAAAGTTAATCCATGAGAATGATTTATATGCATTTTCAGAACACAAAATTATATGTTTTTGTTTGTTTAAAAACTAACATACTGGGCAGAGCCTGTGGCTCAGTGGGTAGGGTGCTGGCCTCATATACTGAGGGAGGTGGGTTCAAGTCTGGCCCTGGCCAAACTGTAACAAGAAATAGCCGAGCATTGTGGCAGGTGCCTGTAGTCCCAGCTACTCAGGAGGCTGAGGCAAGAGAATCGCCTAAGCCCAGGAGTTGGAGGTTGCTGTGAGCTGTGACACTATAGCACTCTACCAAGGGCAATAAAGTGAGATTCTGCCTCTAAAACAAAACAAAACAAAAAAAACTAACATACTTGGGAAAGATACAGTTCCACTTAGGATAGTGATTAACTGCTATGGGAAGGATAATGAGAAGGACTTCATTGTTTTTCTTACAACAGAAAAAATCCATCTGATGTCAGTAGTTTTGTTTTTTTTTTAAATTGAGACAGAGTCTCACTTTGTTGCCCTCTGTAGAGTGCTGTGACATCATAGCTCACTGCAACCTCAAACACTTGGGCTCAAGCGATTCTCTTGCCTCAGCCTCCCTAGTAGCTGGGACTAGGTGCCTGCCACAGTGTCTGGCTATTTTGTTTGTTTGTTTGTTTGTTTTTTAGCAGTCCCAGGCTGGGTTCGAACCCACCAGCCCCCGTGTACGTGGCAGGCGCGCTAAGCGGGTGAGTGATGTTAGTAGTTCTTAATGTTGACATTTGTTAACAAATGTTAATTGCCTATTACATTATTATCTGTACTTTTCAGTATGTTTGAAATAGGACATAAATAAAGATAAAAGTATTTATTAATTGCTTGGGCCGATACCGTGACATTTGGAAATTGGGGTATATGTATGATAATTGTGGTTTTATATCAAGTTCAGCACCCATTTTATTTCCAAATTTTTTTTAGACAGAGCCTCAAGCTATCCCCCTGGGTAGAGTGCTGTGGCATCACAGCTCACAGCAACCTCCGACTCCTGGGCTCAAGCAAGTCTCCTGCCTCAGCCTCCCAAGTAGCTGGGACCACAGATGCCCGCCACAATGCCTGGCTATTTTTTGGTTGCAGCCATCATTGTTATTTGGTGGGCCCAGGCTGGATTTGAACCTGCCACCTTAGGTGTATGTGGCTGGCGCCTTAGCCACTTGTGCCATAGACGCTGAGCCTTATTTCCAAATTTTGATGTGATTGTACTTAAAGAGGACATTTTCTTTGAGAAAGTTACTTAGCTCAAGAGTGGACCATTTTTTATGTTTTGTGTAGTGGCTCATGCCTGTGTTCCTAACACAATGAAAAGTTGAGGCAGGGGGATAACTTGAGGCCATGAGTTTGAGAGCAGCCTGGGCAACATAGTGAGACTCTGTCTCTAAAAACAAAATCTTTAAAATTTAGCTAGGTGTGGCAGCACATGTGGGGGTGCGCTGTGCGCCTGTGGCTTTAGCTACTTGAGAAGCTGAGGTAAGAGGATTGTTTGAGTCCAGGGGTCCAAGGTTACATTGAGCTATGATTAGGCCACTGTCTTAACTTATGTTAGGGGACAGAATGAGACCTTGTTTCTTTCAAAAAAAAAAAAGTATATACATACACAGAGAGAGACACACACATATATGTAAAGTGTGGACCATTTTTAAAAACACCTGATCTATTAAAAAAACATTTCTAGACTGGTTGTGGTGGCTCAGGCCTGTAATTCCAGCACTTTGGAAGGCTGAGGCTGGAGGATCCCTTGAGACCAGTTTGAGGATATAGTGAGTTATAATTATTCCACTGCACTGTAGCTCGGGCAGAGGAAGATTCTTTTTCTAAAAAAAAGAAAAAATACTCTTCAAATAAACTGCTGTCCAAAAACTTTATTCTGAGGCTGGTGTGGTGGCTGTTGCCTATAATCCCAGTACTCTGAGAGGCCGAGGTAGGCAAAATTGCTTGGGGGGAGTTCGAGATCAGCCTGAGCAAGCTTGAGACCCTGTCTCTAAAATAAAAAAGCCAAGTGTTGGGCAGCATCTGTGGCTCAAGGAGTAGGGCATCAGCCCCATATACTGGAGGTGGCAGGTTCATACCCAGCCCTGGCCAGAAACAACAACAACAACAAAAAAAAGCCAAGTGTTATGGTGGGCGCCTGTAGTCCCAGCTACTTGGGAAGCTAAGGCAAGAGGATCACTTGAGCCCAAGAGTTTGAGGTTGCTGTGAGCTGTGACGCTAGGGCACTCAATCCCAGGGCAACTGAGTGAAACTGTCTCAAAAAAAAAAAAAAATTAAAAAAAAAAAGCTTTATTCCTGGCTTGGCACCTGTGGCTCAAGCAGCTAAGGTGCCGGCCACATATACCAGAGCTGGCAGGTTCAAATCCAGCCTAGGCCTGCCAAACAATTATGACAGCTGCAACCAAAAAATAGCCGGGAGTTATAGTGGGTGCCTATAGTCCCAGCTACTTGGGAGGTGGAGGCAGGAGAATCGCTTGAGCCCAGGAGTTGGAGGTTGCTGTGAGCTGTGATGCCACGGCACTCTGCCCAGGGTGACAGCTTGAGGCTCTGTCTCAAAAAAAAAAAAAGCTTTATTCTTTTGGGTACAAAAATGAGTTAACCTGTTAGCACATTTGGCTCAAGTGATTGGCACGAGTGAATGTTTTGATGACTTTTAGTGTGTTAACATTTGGTATGAAACACAGGTATTTTTTAATTGTTGCTTGTTGCTTTTTTTTTTTTTTTCTTTGAGACAGAGTCTCACTTTGTCACCCTTGGTAGAGTGCCATGGCGTCATAGCTCTCAGCAACATCAAAATCTTGGCCTCAACAGATCCTTGTGCTTCAGCCTCCTGAGTCGCTGGGACTATAAGTACCTGCCACAATGTCCCGCTAGTTTTTGTATTTTTATTAGAGACAGGATCTTGCTTTTGCTTAGGCTGATCTCGAACTCCTGAGCTCAGGTGATCCACCCACCTCAGTCTCCCAGAGTGTTAGGATTATAGGCGTGAGTAGGGTGACCAGACGTCCCGCTTTTGAACAATTTGTCCCACATCCCGCAGTGTTTTAAAAAAGTCCTGATTTTTGGAAAGAATGCACGAATGGGCCGGAGAACAGGAAGGGAATATACGGTTTTCGGCTGCCATGTGGCTATTTCGCCAGAATATGAGTTTTATATTATTTTGTTAATTTTATAATGTTAAACTGTAATAATAACAAGTAATTGTTGAGAAGTGATTATCGAGAACTGCTTATCAAAGTTTGCATTGTTGTCAGGCCCTGCCCTGCCCTGCCCTCCCCCATGTTGTCCCGCTTTACAAATGTTAAAATCTGGTCACCCTAGGCGTGAGCCACTGTGCCCTGCGAGTCTTCACTCTTTTCATAGTGTCCTTTGATGCACTAAAGTTTTAAATTTTGATGAAGTAAAATTAATATGTTTTTTTTGTTGTTGTTATTGACTGTGCCTTTTTTTGTCTTATCTAAGAAATTACTGCCACATACATACTCATGAGGCTTTTACCCTATGTTTTCTTCTAAGAGTTTTATTGTTTTAGTGCTTACATTTAAGTCTTTGATCTATTTTGAGTAAATTTTTCAATATGATGTGAAGTAAAGGTCCTCCTTCATTATTTTGTATGTGGATGTCTGATTTTACTAGCACCATTGTAAAGCAAACTTCTAAAAATACAGTTTTTGGCTGGGCGCAATGGCTCACACCTGTAATCGTGAGCAAGCATGAGACCCCATCTCTACTAAAAATAGAAAAACTAGCTGGGCCTCATGGCAGGCGCCAATAGTCCCAGCTACTCGTGAGGCTGAGGCAAGGGGATTGCTCAAGCCCAGGAGTTTGAGGTTGCTGAGAGCTGTGATGCCATGGCATTCTACCCAGAGTGACAGAGTGAGAGACTCTGTCTCAAGAGAAAAAACGAAAGTTGTTTTTTGTTTGTTTAAAACCTACTTAAATCGTAAGTTTGAAACCAGACCTGTAGAACCCCAGATTATAAAGCACCTTGCTTGAAGATTTCTGGTTTATGGGTTTATTAATAACAATGTAGGTCCTTTTTCTGCTTATGATTTAAACAACGACAGTACAAGTGTGTTTAGGTTAATAAACCACCAAAAATACTATTCAAATAGTTTTGACGAGGCTGAGAATAAAGTGAAACCAGATTGGAAAGAAACCATTATGGCAGAGAGAAGAAATTACAAATAGCAAATGGAATAAAATGTATTTTTCTGGGATTATACCCTTGATTATATTAATGTTTTTTTTGAACCTTGAGTTTTTATTTTATTTTATTATTTCATGTCTTTTCATTTTCAGCTTATAATATTAGACCATTGTAGGCGAGATATACCTGATCAATATAAGGAAATGTACACAACAGATCAAACCTTGGATAGTCTTGTCCCTTGCCTGTTTAGCAATTTCAGCCACAAGTTAGATAGTTCTAATCTTGGAAACAGGATTTTACAAATTCTTTGACAAAAGAAAAGCAATAATGTGAAGAAAAATACAGGTTTCTTGGGGACTTTGCTGTTCCTGAGCTTACCTAGTGTCTCATATCGCCATTACAATGTAATATAAAGTTTGTGTTATCAGCTCACACAGAAAAGATCCCTTTTCCTCTTTAATCCCAGCCCTTGTTGGAAGACTGTAAATGAACCTTGTTACTTAGATACAGTCTCTGTCTTTGTTGAGGAGACTTTATTAGTTTGCTCTTTGAATTTTTGTAAGCAGCAGTAAGTGTGAGATTCATGGCAGTTTTGTAATTTGTTTTATCACATCTTTAAAAGTTATTGTTGTTATTTTTAATAGATAGGGTCTTACCCTGTTGCCCAGGCTAGAGTTGATTGTAGCTCACAGCACCCTCTAACTCCTGGGCTCAAGTGATCCTCCTGCTTTAGCCTCCTGGGTCTGCAGGCTTGCTCCCTATCCCTTGGTTGTATCCTTTTAAAAAATGGTTTCTAGGGATTTGATGTCCAAATAATAAACCTGTATACTTCAGTTGGAGATTCTTACATCTGACTTTGCGGTGTCCCACACAGATCTGTCTGTATTTTGATTCTTTTGAAAGGTGGCTTCACAATCCTTTAGGAGTATTTTGGAAGTGACTATTTCTAAGCAGCAGTAACATCTTGCTGCATTGCAGTTAGGCTGATTCATACCCAGAGATTTATTATGTGTGGATTATTTATAGTGGATTTATGAGGTATGATCTGACTCAAGTTTGACCAGGACACCATTTTTTTGTGTGTGTGTGTGAAATGCTTACATTGAACCAAGTAACACATCCTTCACAATTATAGTCATTTCTTAATAATTTTGAAATGTACCATTGCATCTTGCACGTTAGGTGAGGTTCCCCCCAAATACCCTCCCTCCTCTCATACCCCCCTCTTATCCCTTCTCTCTCCTCTTCCCTTCTACTTTCTGGACTGTAGTTATGTTTTGCCATTCATATGAGTGTATAGGTGATTATATGATGATTTCATCATAGTATTGAGTACATTGGATACTTTTTTTCCATTCTTGAGATACTCTACTAAGAAGAATATGTTCCAGCTCCATCCAGGTAAACATAAAAGATGTGAAGTCTCTATCTTTTTATGGCTGCATAGTATTCCATGGTGGACATATACCACAATTTGTTAATGTATTCATGGGTTGATGGGCATGTTTCCATGTTTTTGGGCTTTTTCCATGTTTTGGCTATTATGAATTGGGCTGCAATAAACATTCTGGTGCAAATGTTTACTTTTTTTTTTTTAAACTTTAAATTCAGTGACATCTGGTACGTGTGTGGCTTTGGTTAAATCCATAAAGCCAACGGTTAGAACTTTTAAGGTTTATCATCACAGCTTCCAAGATGTTGCTGGTTTTGCTAAGAAACTGCCAAACAGTTATTTTTCTTTTAGGTGAATGGAAGAGAATCAGAAGAAGAAAATCTGAATAAATCTGAAATAAGTCAAGTGTTTGAAATTGCACTTAAACGGAACTTGCCTGTGAATTTTGAGGTAAGCTTATTTTTTTCCTCATTTTTTATTTGTATTTGTGGGGTACAGGTGCCATTTTATTATATTGCTCTATTGCACTATGGTAAAGTCAGAGTCTTCAGTGCATACATCACTGAAGCAACACACATGGTACCCACCAAGCAACCTTTATCATTCCCTCTCATCTCCCACCCTTCCCGTCTCCAGCATCAATTGTTAAAACTCTCTGCTTCCGTATACCTTATTTAGCACCTACTTATAAGATAATAGTCTCCAGTTCTATCCATGTTGCTACATAAGATGTGATTTCATTCTTTTTTATAGCTGAATAATATTCCTCTGTGTCTATGTATTACATTTTTCTATCTGTTCTTCCACTGATGGAACTCTTAGATTGATTCCGTATCTTTGCTATTGTGACTAGGGCTACAGTTAAGCTTATTTTAGATGTAGTAGTTTGTATTATAAAATCCTGTTAGCATTCATCATAGGAATGATTTTTTTTATAAATAACATTGGAATGCTACTCATCATATGAACCTCTGGATTTGAAACTCAAACTTTATAGTTAGCAAAGTAGTATTTATTCTCCTTTTCTAGATGTCCTTAACTTAAGGAGATCATGGATCTCTAGGCAGTCCATGGATAGCCTCAGTTGGGCTATGAGCCTCCTGAAGTGGTCTGAAGAATATTATGTTAGTGTTCACATCTGTATTCTTCTGGTGGAGGGAGTGGGGGTCCATCACTTCCATCCATCTCAAAAGCATCTTTACCTGCAGAGTCTCCTTAAATGGTCCCTAAAAATCTTGTCAAAATAATTTTGAATAGAGGTTTTGTCATTGTCTAGCATCTGCCCCCCCCCCCCCCCCGTTTATCTGTTCTAGAACTTCATTTGTTATTGGAGACCTTATGGTTTAAAAACAATAATTAAGTTGTTTGTTCAAAATGGAAAATCAGGTAGTTTTGCTACGGTGCCCAGGCTGGTCTCAAACTCCTGGGCTTAAGGAGTCCTCCCCCTTAGGCCTCCCAGAGTGCTGGGATTTCCGGCGTGAGCTCCTGTGCCGAGCCTGTGTATTACTTTTCTTAAAAAAGCCTGTATGTCTTTTTTTTCTTAAAGCCTTATTGTCTGGTAGAATACTTTAATTTTGTAGCATTTTTTTTTACGTTTTAGTTGACCTGCAGATTTCATACCTGGTTGTCATAAAATAATATGCCTTCTCATACTATGTGCTAGCACCCAAACCATCCACAGTCATTCCTTCATCTTTCAGTTGGGTGAGGAGGATTTCTGATCTTCAACCTGGTGCTACTTCTCTGCAATGGGTCATAGGTGGGGAGGAGAATTACACATGTGGCACAGGGCCGGCCTGTGTGCAAGGATTTTCTTTATTTTCCTTCATTCTTCCAATACCCTTTTCTACCCCTTTTCCCCCTGGTAGGCAAGAGCAGGTTTATATAGATCCCCTCCTGGAGGATGGCAGTGCCAGGTGGATCTGGGACTGTTTTCTTCTTACCTAGTCCTACATTCCTCCTTGCCTTTCTCTCTGTTGGGGGAGGAGGGGACATGATTGGGGAGATGAAACAGGGGACAGACAGAATGACAGCAAGGGATAGTTGTTGGGTGGAAAGTAGATAGGAGTTGCATCCCAAGAAGTCATGAGATCTTCCTTGACACTCACTTCAGGAAAGGGAAGAAACATTTTTGCTCTCCTGCAGAAGGGTTGGTATGGTGTGAGCATGAATTTTTGAAGATTGAAGGAAGGGGTACTGAGAGTGTGAGATGGGAATTGCCTGCCTTCCCTGGTCATCTCAGGGTTCCAGGGGTAACTTCCCTGGACTAGAACCCTATGAAACTTGTCTCTTCACACTAATTGCTGTCCTGAGACTCACAGAGCTTTCTGGAACCTTAGTGAGAGATTGCCATTTTATGTTTTTGCTCTGTGGGATTTGGGGACCAGATCGCTCACTTCCCACCTTCACTTTTGTTAAGGCTTCAGTTTTGGTGTCCAAAGCTGTGTTCCACATACGGAGCGTATTAACAGGGACTTGTAAAGTCACATAAAAATTGTAGGAGCACCCTCTGGTGGTGAATTTCTTTTAAAGTAATAATTTAAAACAATAGTTTGTAGGTTGTGACATTGAATTTGTTAATATGATTACTTTTATTTATATATCACAAAATTCATACTAGCTTCCATTATTAGGCTGAGCAAAGGCTTTCATTTCTGTTGGAACTGAAAGATTTCCTGGCACACACTGGATACTCAAGAAATATATCTTCCGTAAATGAACAGAATAGTTATTATTATTATTTTTTTTTTTTTTGCAATTTTGGCCTGGGGCTGGGTTTGAACCTGCCACCTCTGGTATATGGGGCCCGCACCCTACTTCTTTGAGCCATAGGTGCTTCCTGGAGAATAGTTTTTGATTAAGGTTTTTTTGTTTGTTTATTTGTTTGTTTGTTTTGACACAAGAGTTTTGTTTTAATTTAATTTAATTTTTTTGAGTCAGAGTCTCACTGTGTTGCCCTGGGTAGAGTGCTGTGGCGTCACAGCTCACAGCAACCTCAAACTCCTAGGCTCAAGTGGTTCTCCTCCCTTAGCCTTCCAAGTAGCTGGTACTACAGGCACCTGCCACAGCACCCAGCTATTATTATTGTTGCAGTTGTCATTGTTGTTGAGCAGGCCTAGGCTGGGTTTGAACCCGCCAACCTTGTCTATGTGGCTGGAGCCCTAACCACTGAACATGGGTGCCTAGCCTAATTTAATTGGTTACCTGAGTAGAGAGAGTGCTGTGGCATCATCATAGCTCACAGCAAACTCAAACTCTTAGGCTCAAGAGATCCTCTTGCCTCAGCCTCCTGAGTAGCTGGGACTACAGGTACCCACCAGAATGCCTGGCTAGTTTTTCTGTTTTGCTCAGGCTGGCCTCAAACTCCTGAGCTCAGTCAATCCACCCACATCCTCCCAGAGTACTAGGGTCATAGGTGTGAGCCACCACACCAACCTAGGAATTTTAATAGAAGACAGGAATGATTTGTATGGCTTTCTGGAAAAAATGTATATAGCTTGACTTTTTTTTTTTT
>NW_003852418.1:10670646-10671786 GCF_000181295.1 Otolemur garnettii | reverse complement strand
TAGACGATTCTCTTGCCTCAGCTTCCCAAGTAGCTAGAACTACAGGCGCCCGCCACAACGCCCAGCTATTTTTTTTGTTGCAGTTTGGCCAGGGCCAGGTTTGAACCCACCACCCTTGGTATATGGGGCCAGTGCCCTACTCACTGAGCCACAGGTGCTGCCCCTGCGGCAACTCTCAAGCCCCTGCGGCAACTCTCAAGCCCAAGAGTTTAAGGTTGCTGTGAGCTGTGACTCCACAGCATGCCTCTACTTAGGGCGACAGCTTGAGACTCTGTCTTAAAAAAAAAAAAAGTGCAAATACACATGAATGTCTATTTATATATATGTATGTATATGTGTGTAGACAGGTATATAAACCCTTTTTCTTTTCTTTTTTTTTTTTTTTTTTTTTTGAGATAGAGTCTCATGCTGTCACCCTGAGGACAGAGGGCTGTGGTGTCATAGCTTACAGCAACCTCTAACTCGGGCTCAGGTGATCCTCTTGCCTCAGTTTTTCTACTTTTAGTAGAGATGGGGTCTCACTTTTGCTCAGGCTGGTCTCAAACTCCTGGACTCAAGCAGTCCACCCACTTCAGCCTCTCAGTGTGGTAGGATTATAGGCGTAAGCCACCGAGCCCAGCCTACTCTGTTGTTCTTTATAGGCGTGTCTGGCTAATAGAGGTTGGATTCAGTTTTTATGTTCCATCTATGTTTTTGTAGTTACTTTACTATATAGTTCTGTTCACATTTGTTTCAGGTTTTTTCCCTGTCTCTGTTCACTTAGTTTTATTTTTATAATATGTAATACGTGAAATGCTTCCAGAAGTCTAAACTACAGAAAAAGATACATTCATAGCTTGTCCCCTATACCTCTACCCCATTCCTCCCACCTGCTGTAGGTAGCTAATTTCATTGGTTTCTACATTATCCTTTCTGTGCTTCATTTTGCAAAAATAATGCAAATAGGCAGCACTTATAGCTCAGTGGGTATGGTGCCAGCCACATACATTGAGGCTGGTGGGATCAAACCCGGCCTGGCCAGGAAAACAATGATAACTGCGACCAAAAAGAAAAAACATATATATATATATGGGAAGCTGAGGCAGCTCTTTTTTTTTTTTTTTTTTGCAGTTTTTGGCTGGGGTCAGGTTTGAACCTGCC
>NW_003852418.1:10650186-10669515 GCF_000181295.1 Otolemur garnettii | reverse complement strand
GATTTTTTTTTTTTTTTTTTTTTTTTTTTTCAGTTAATATATGCTAGAAATCATTCTTTATGAGGTGGGTGGATCATTTGAGCTCAGGAGTTGGAGACCAACCTGAGCAATAGCAAGACCCTATCTCTCCTAAAAATAGAAAAACTGAGGCAAGAGGATCACTTGAGCCCAAGAACTTGAGGTTGCTATGAGCTATGACACCACAGCACTCTAGTCAGGGGGCCAGAATGAGACTCTGTCTCAAAAAAAAAGAAAAAGAAGAAAGGAAATCATTCTTTATTGGTTCCTAAAAAGTTTTTTCATTCTTTACAGCAGCTTACCAGTCTGTATTTAGTCAGCATGGTACTAAACTGGAACGCTTTGTGCTGCACTGATTTCTGGGCTTCTCTCAGCTAGCTTCCTTTCTGCCAGTCACAGTGGGTCACACTGCACTGGGCACAGCCTAGGATCCTGGGGGGGAGGTGTGAGCCATTCTGAAGGGAGAGTCGGGGGTAGAGAATGTCTCCCTAGTACACATGTCTTATTGTTTTGTATCATCAGACTCAAGCAAGTGAACAGTTTAAAAAGTAAGGGGTAAAGAGCATTGAGAATTGATCACTGCTTCCTTTTGTTGATGTTCCCACTCCCTTCATTTAGGGGGCCTTGTCCGCGATGCCCCTCTGCCTGTGTTTTGTGTGACGTGTGCTTGCCACTGTGCCCTACAGCTCTTACTAAGTGTCTGTCCGCTTTCACTCAGTCTTTCCCTCTGACACAGGTGGCCCGGGAGAGCGGCCCACCCCACATGAAGAACTTTGTGACCAAGGTTTCAGTTGGGGAGTTCGTGGGGGAAGGTGAAGGGAAGAGCAAGAAGATTTCAAAGAAAAATGCGGCGATAGCTGTTCTTGAGGAGCTGAAGAAGTTGCCCCCCCTGCCAGCAGTTGAGCGAGTGAAGCCCAGAATCAAAAAGAAAACAAAACCCATAGCCAAAGTAAGATCTTTTCTGAACAAAGAGTTTTTATTTCCCACAGATGGTTGAGGTGTTTAGAAGGCTGATAGCTGTCCCCAGGGTGAAAGGGGACAAGCTACATGACAAACCTGGTAAACCCGCTGCAAGACCCACAGGTTAGGTACAGATAAGGACACGTGTCCGTTCAGTAGAAGTACCTGCAGACACACCCACACACATAGGCAGGGGTTGCTTATTACAACCCCAGGATTACAGTGAGGAGCAGGGCCGGACTGAAATGTCTGTGCGGAAAGCATGTGGGTACATCTCAGTGACTGCCATGCTTCCCGAAGGTGAGAGAGACCCATGTTGGACTCTAGGCCCCTGGACTGCCTTCTTTGGGATTTTTGAGTTGCACTAAGGAACCTATCAAATCCCTTCCCTATCCCTAGAAAGGGGACAGGATTCCATTTGGGGACATTTATGAGTGCTAGGGTCTGCTCTAATTCTCAGTATACATGGTTTCGTGTCATATCAAGGTCTAAATTTTTTTTTTTTTTTTTTGCAGTATTTTGGCAAGGGCTGGGTTTGAATCTGCCACCTCTGGCATATGGAGCCGGCACCCTAATCCTTTGAGCCACAGGTGCCGCCCAAGATCTAAATTTTTCTTACATAAAAGTGATGAACTGTATGTAGTCTCATAGTTTCCTTTTCTGCTTAATATAACCTCCAAATCACTGCTGATCAGTGGACTGAGCGAAGATTCCTTGGCACAGAAGTTGGCCATCAGGAAGTAACTATGGGATTTTTAACTTTTTCTTTCCATATGGTGTCAGCATGAGTCTTTTTTTTTTTTTTTTCTTTTCATCCATGGCTTCTGGATTTTGAGTTATTAAGTAAGCTGGTGGAACTTATCATACAGACTTTCAGGGCATTTTAAGGAATAGTGTTTTTCTATTTTTTTCTATTTATTATTACATGCTAAAATTTTTTAAAAAGCTAGGTGTTGCAATTAATGCTTGCCAGTAATAGTGAAATGTTGATGTTGGCTTGCTAAGACCTTAAAATCACCTCAGAACAATTGTAGAAAACCATAAAGCATCTTTTAATTTAATTAATTAATTTATTTATTTGAGATAGTCTCAAGCTGTTGCCCTGGGTAGAGTGCCGTAGCCAAAGTTCACAGCAACTTCAAAATCTTGACCCTAAGCGATTCTCTTGCCTCAGCCTCCCAAGTAGCTGGGCTATAGGCGCCCACCACAATGCCCGGCTATTTTTTGTTGTTGTTGTTGTGGCAGTTGTCATTGTTTTAGCTGGCCTGGGCCAGGTTCGAACCCTTCACCCTTGGTGTGTGTGGCCAGCGCCCTGCCAACTGAGCTACAGGCACCGCCCATCTTTTAATTTTAAAAGATTACCTTAAAAAAATCTGAGTAATTCTAAGCCATTAGATCAACAAAAAATCTTTCATCTCCTGTCATATTCTGACCTCTGAATCGGCCAAGTCTTTTCTATGAATTGCATGGCACAAAGTTTCTGTATTCTTGGTTCCTCAGCCACAGACAGGCCCAGAATATGGCCAGGGGATAAATCCGATTAGCAGACTGGCCCAGATCCAGCAGGCAAAGAAGGAGAAGGAACCGGAGTACATGCTCCTCACGGAGCGAGGCCTCCCACGCCGCAGGGAGTTCGTGATGCAGGTGGGTCTGTGTGGGGTGCTGCAGCCCTTCTTCTGACGTCAGTCTCAGGGTCTGATCAAGGTCCAAGGACCAGACACCTTGCCATCAAAGGTTATCCTTACCTAACAACATAAAAACGTGCCCTTGTCTGTGTACCATGGGACCCCCAAGGGCACAGTGGGAATGTGAACGCATGACGACAAAATTTTGCAGAGTGTTGGGATGATGAGATTGTGGGTGAATTTTTTTCTTCATTGCATGTTGGAGATATTTTCATAAATAATTTATTTTTTTGAGACAGTCTCACTATGTTGCCTTTGGTAGAGTGCCGTAGTATCACAGCTCACAGCAACCACCAACTCTTAGGCTTAAGCAATTCTCTTGCCTCAGCCTCCCAAGTAGCTGGGACTATAGGCGCCCACCACAATGCTCGGCTATTTTTGTTGTTGTTGTTGTTGTAGTTGTCATCGTTGTTTAGCAGGCCCAGGCAGGGTTTGAACCTGCCGTCCCCCTGTGTATGTTGCTGGTGCCCTAACTACTGAGCTACGGGCACCAAGCCAATATTGTTATTTTCTAAAGATAAATTTTGGCTGGATGTGGTGCCTCACACCTGTAATCCTAGCACTCTGGGAGGCCAATGCCGGAGGATCGCTTGAGCTCAGGAGTTTGAGGTTGCAGTGAGCTGTGATGACACCACTGTACTCTAGGCGGGGTAACATAGCAAGAGTGTCTCAAACCAACACAGGATCTATTCCTGCTTCTCCTAATACTTTTATAGAATCTAGAATTAAGGATTGGTTTTTCCTTAGATTGCAGTGGCACTGCAGATTGGTACAGAGTGTTTGTCCATGTGCTTATTTAATGAATATTTCACATGGGCAGCTTGATTTAATTGTGATTTGAATTTTATAGTGTTTTCTGATGAAAAACAGAATATGTAACTCTCCTATAGTAGTTTACAACCTGTAAGGAGTTGTCATTTAACCTAGTGTGTTTCAACTCCCTAGTCAGAAGGTAGGAAAAATAATGATCCTTCCCATTTGACAAGCGGAAATTGTAGTTTTCTGAGAGAATCAGTAATTTGTCCAAGATGATGAGATGGCTGGTGGTGGCCAGGTTTGAATTTAGCCCCAGGCCACTCATGGAGGCCTGGCAAGGATTTTCTTGACTTTTTCAGCATTTTGACATAGGGCTTTTGGTGGTAGCAGCTGGGTACCTGTGATCTGGACCTGCTTGGAAGCAGTGGTATGCTACAAGGTTGCACAGCCAAATCTCAGTGCAGGGTGGTATGGTAGGAGGGATGTGCATGTGGGTATAGATGGGGACACACACACCTACATGCACATTTGTATGTGTGAATTTAGAATAATTTACAAATAATACTTAGTTTTGGTTTTTTTTTTGAGACAGTCTCCCTTTGTTGCCCTTAGTAGAGTACTGTGGCATCACAGCTCACTGCAACCTCAAACTCTCAGGCTTAAGCGATTCTCTTGAATAGAGTCACAAGTAGTTGGGACTACAGGTGCCCACCACAATGTCTGGCTTTTTTTTTTTTTTTTTTGGTCATAGTTGTTGTTTGGCAGGCCTGGGCTGGATTCGAACCTGTCAGCTCTGGTGTATGTGGCTGGTGCACCAGCCACTGAGCTACAGGAACTGAGCCAATCTTTAGTATTTTTATTGTACGGTAAATGTAATACATCTGTGTGATAGTCACCAACAATAATGTCAGGAACTCAGACAACATAACAGTGCTTTATTACTATCTAGTTCAGCAGAGATGTTGCTAATGTCATCGTTAGATTTATAGTTTAGACCTGGGATATAAGTCTAGCTTGAGTGTTAGTTGACATTTTTTGTTTATATTAACAAGTAAGATGAAAGTAAACAATATGAGTAGTCACTCATTTTTCTTTTTTCTTTTTTTTTTTTGAGACGGAGTCTCACTTTGAAGTCCTTGGTAGAGAGCTGTGTCGTCACAGTTCACGGCAACCTCAAATTCTTGGGCTCAAGTCTTGCCTCAGCCTCCTAAGTAGCTGGGATTACAGGTGCCCACCACAATGCCTGATTAATTTTAGAGATTGGGTCTCGCTCTTGCTCAGGCTGGTCTTGAATCTGTGAGGCAATTCACCCACTTTAGCCTGCCAGAGTACTAGGATTACAGGGGCATGAGTCACCGTGCCCAGCCTTGGGTAATAATTTTCAAAGACTAGAAAAATGTTTATTTTGTTTTGAGACAGAGTCTCACTCTGCTACAGTGCTGCAGTGTCAGCCTTGCTCACAGCAACCTCACATTCCTGGGTTAAGAGATCCTTCTGCCTCAGCCTCCTGAGTAGCTGGGACTAGAGGCATGTACCACTGTGCTCCACTAATTTTTCTTTTTTTAGGAGAGACAGTGGGGGCAGGGGGAGGTCTCATTTTGCACAGGCTGGTCTCAAACTCTTGTGATCAAGCGATATTCCTGCCTCAGTTCTCAGAGTGCTAGGATTACAGATTACAGGCATGAGCCACTGTACCCAGCCTGTTTCAGTGTTTTGTGCTAGTTACAATGTAATGGCTATAGATTTCACATGCTTCTAAGCTTAAATCGCATTAAGCGTGTTATTAGCTTTTTCTCCATCATTTTAAGTTTAGAGTTAGAAAGCAGTAAATAACTTAATCTTTGATCTGCAGCATGTACAGATTTGTGGAGTACCAGTACTGTTACTGTGGCTGACTTTAGGCAGAGCAACAGTCTGAGCATAGAGTTGGGGAGATGTGTAGGGGCAGCAGCATTGTCTGTCCCAGCAGAAACACCACAGAAGGACAGACGCTCCAGAGCATAATTATAAATGATATTCAGATCATTGCCTCTTGTTGTTAAAATAATTACAAATCTATATAATTTAATGTTTAATAATGGCCATGTTTAACAGCCAGCTTTCCAAATTCCTGAATATTTAATAATCAGATCTAAGACCAGACTGGGTCAGTTCCAGGCATCACCTTTGAGCCTTCTAGCTTCTGACCATTGCTGAGTTCTTTTGCTAACACATAATTCTTGCCTTGTCTTTACTCTGAAGACTTAAGCACTGGTTTGTATGTTGACTTCTTTATGTAGGTGAAGGTTGGAAACCACACTGCAGAAGGATCAGGCACCAATAAGAAGGTGGCCAAACGCAATGCAGCTGAGAACATGCTGGAGATTCTTGGTTTCAAAGTACCGCAGGCGCAGCCCACCAAACCAGCACTTAAGTCAGAGGAGAAGGTGACTGCTTGGGGCTCTTATCACAAGATGGTCTTCTTGCTTCACCCAGGGAGCTCTGGCATCTCCATGGGCAAGCTTCAGGGCCAGGCTTCCTCCTTCTGGCAGTAAAGTAACCCTGCTGAGCAGCATCTTAATCCATTTGGACCATTATAATGTGCTCAGTGGGGACTTGCATGTTGAGGCATGGCTCTGGGTTAGATTGTTATTTTAGCATCTTTGCAGTCTGAGGATGCTTTGTGGAGGGCAGCTTGTTCCTCCTCCTTTGTAAGGTGATGGATAATTTGGCTTGAAATGAATGAGTGTGTGTCTGTCATTTGCAGTCTTGAAATGAACCCTGCATAAAAGATTCACAGACTTTTTTCTGGGACATTGAGACATTGTGACGTTAGAGTTGGGTCAAATCCATAGTTTAGGTTTGTGATTTTCCTTATGTGAAATGAATACCAGATGAAAATTGCCTGTTGAAAAATTCACTTGGGCCAAGAGTGATAAATAGAACTTTAGCCGAATCCATGGATGACTTTGTTTCTAATCACTGAGTGGTCCTGTTGGGATAAACTTGAAATCCAGACTGATTCGTTCATGTCTACCAGTCATATTGAATTGACATCAGCAGTGGCCACAGCTAATGCTTTGGGACCCCATTGGCATAGATCCTAGCACTGGCTTTTGGGGTTTTCATTTCAAAACCTTGTTTGGAGATTCATAAGCAGCATCCTTATTTGTCAGAAAGGAGACCTTGTGCTTAATGTGTGTTACTTTGGAAATAACACCTTATCTTTTAATTGGATATAAGCTTCAGGAAATATTGATTTATAATTAGCTTCAGTCTAAAAGCTTCTTCCCTATGTTGGTGGGCTCTGCCAATCTGGCATCTCTGCTCCTCTGGTTACATGTTTCTCTGTCTTCCTGTGATAGCGGAGGCTCCTCACTCTCTGGTTGATGTAGTTCGTCAGATGCTCTTGGTGGACAGGCTGGCGTGGGTGAGGGGGGATGGGTTCACTGGGAGAAAGGCATGTGTCAGGATGGCATATGCATACCAGGGCTCAGGCTTTTCTGCCAGTGGCATCAATGATGCTGATGGGAGTTTGCATAGTTTTAGTTAGCAGGAACTGATTTCTCAATTATTTATTTATGCTCATGGCCTTTTTTTTTTCTTTTAAAGACACCAGTAAAGAAACCAGGGGATGGAAGAAAAGTAACCTTTTTTGAACCTAGCTCTGGGGATGAAAATGGAACTAGTAAGTGTGATCTTAACGTTGTCTTCATGTGTTTGTGACCCTGGGGTTTGCATGGTTCCCAATTAACAGTAAGACCTGGATTGGTCAGTGAGTCCCAACACGCAGTGTCTCCATCTGTGTCACTGCTGCTTTGTGTGCCCAGGAGAGGGCCAGTGGTGGGAGGAGTACAAAGTTATAGCGTCTTTCCAGGCAGTGGATGTGGATTGGTGTTTATCTATCTGTGTGATAAGAAATACCTTCCCCAGGTAATAAAGAGGATGAGTTTAGGATGCCTTATCTCAGCCATCAGCAGCTGCCTGCTGGAATTCTTCCCATGGTGCCTGAGGTCGCCCAGGCTGTAGGAGTCAGTCAAGGACATCACGCCAAAGATTTCACCAGGGTAGCGCCAAATCCTGCCAAGGCTACGGTAACTGCCATGATAGCCCGAGAGTTGTTGTATGGGGGCACCTCGCCCACAGCTGAGACCATTTTAAAGAATAACATCTCTTCAGGCCACGTACCCCATGGACCTCTAACAAGACCCTCTGAGCAACTGGACTATCTCTCCAGAGTCCAGGGATTCCAGGTAACGCCTGTGCTATAAGTGCTGGACATCAGTAGTCATCTTTAGGCCGCTCTCGGGGAATGAGCTTTGTATCTTGTTTTTTAAGTTTTGTTTAGGGGATGGAAGGGGGAGGGAAGGCAGGCACAGAAAGTATTGTAAGCATATATGGTAAGAGAAAATTCTTATCCTTTGGTAATAACATTTTATTTTATTATTATTATTATTTGAGAGTCTTAGTTCGTTGCTCTCGGTAGAGCTGTGAAGTCATAGCTCACAGCAACCTCAAATTCTTGAGCTTACGCGATTCTCAGCCTCCCAAGTAGCTGGGACTACTGGTGCTTGCCACAATGCCCAGCTATTTTTTGTTGTTGTAGCTGTCATTCTTTGTTGTTTAGCAGGTCCAGGCTGGGTTCCAACCGCCCTATCCACTAAGCAACAGGCGCTGCCTGGTAACATTTTAAAATCTAACCCTCTTAAAGCCTCTAACCACTAGTAATGGTTGAGAATTTGGATTTCAAAAAGAACAAATGTTGGTGCTTTCTGCCTAGTAGGAGGATGTGGCTACTTATAGCCCAGTGATTTTGAGTAAACACCTAGGTTCCTGAAGTCTGGACTGGGGCCCCTCAGCAGCAGTCCCCTGACAGGGTAGGGTTGGCGTGGCCAGTCTGGCTGAGCTCAGTGAGAGAAGTGCTCTCTTGGTTTTTGGGCCTGGAGCTGCAATTCTCCAGCCTGCTTGTACTTACTGTGTGCCCTGCCCTGCCCTGGCCTCAGATCTCTTTTTTCCCCTTAGGTTGAATACAAAGACTTCCCCAAAAATAACAAGAACGAATTTGTATCTCTTATCAACTGCTCCTCTCAGCCGCCTCTGATCAGCCATGGTATTGGCAAAGATGTGGAATCCTGCCATGATATGGTATGTCCCTGCTAGGGCAGAGGGGTCAATGAATTACTTTGTGTGGTTATGTCGAGTCTTCCCTTGTTCAGCTTGTTACTACCCCAGGAAGGTAGGAGGATTCTCCCATAGACCTTGAGAACAGCTGATTGATAGTCAGTCTGTATTTCTGAATTCTCTTTTGTCTTAGTTGACTGGATCACTGTCCCATCCTATTGTTGGGTTTAGTCTGCCTTGCTCTTCCTTTTCCCATGCTCACTCACAGACTGTGTTCACTTCTTTTCTTACCAGAACAAGGAATTGTAGGTCCGCATTCTGGCTGTTGTAGAAAGCCCCTTCCTTTGGTATTCTGTTTCAGGATGAAATTGTAAGAAAATTGAGAAAGAAAAAGGAATTGATGAAATTAAACTATGGTGTATCACTTGATGAAATACAATGATGCATCCATCAGATTAGTATCTGTACATAATGTAACAGCAAGGAAAATATATTTGGTTATTTGAAATCAGGATATAAAAATGTATATAGTCTGGTTACTACAAGGTGAAAAATACTAGAAGTAAATACAAGTGATTCAGTGAGACAATCATGGTTAAGTTTTATTTAATTAGTATTTTAAATTACACATTTAACCATCTTATTTAGGGGTACCAGTTTTTAAAAGTTAGAACCTATTTATTGGGAACAGGAGCTGTCACTTGCCTGTCCAGTGTGTCATGCCGTGGTCCAAGCAGTGTCTGTGGTTTACCTGTTTTTCCATTCCCACCAGGCTGCTCTCAACATTTTAAAGTTGCTGTCTGATTTGGACCAACAAAGTACAGAGATGCCAAGAACAGGAAACGGACCAGTGTCTGTGTGAGTGTGCAGCTGACCGTGGGAACACCTGCCCGTGTCACTTTCTGGCCCTTCCCTGTGAAAGGTTTCCACATTCTCTAGGCAGAGAGCTCTACTATTTTGGTTTTTTAAAAATTTTGAATAGGTCACACATTCATTAATTCAAAACTGTTACTTCACAAGGTGCACAGTGACAATTTTGCCCTCACACAGTTCCAAACCCTCCTCTCCTACAGTATATTTTTGTTAGTTTCTTGTATGTCTTTCTTGTACTGTTTTTTTCCTTTTCTTTTTTTTGGAGACAGTGTTATGTTGCCCTTGGTAGAGTGCTGTGATATCACAGCTCACAGCAACCTCAAACTCACGAGCTTAAGCGATTCTCTTGTCTCGGCCTCCCAAGTACCTGGGACTACAGGTGCCTGCCACAACGCCCGGGTATTTTTTTTGTTGTAATTGTTACTGTTTAGCAGGCCTGGGCCGGGTTCTTACCCACCAGCCTAGTGTCGCTAGCACCCTAGCTGCTGAGCTACAGGTGCTGAGCCTGTACTGTTTTGTTTGAGACAGAGTCTCTTGTCCTTCTGGGCAGAGTACAATGGAGTCACAGCTCACAGCAACCTCAAACTTGGTATCAAGAGCTTCTTTGGCTCACCCTCCCAAGTAGCTGGGACTGCCCACCACAGTACCCAGCTAGTTTTTCTGTTTTTAGTAGAGATGGGGTTTCACTCTTGCTCACACTGTCTTGAACTCCTGAGCTGAAACAATCCAATCCACTTGCTCCAACCTCCCAGAGTGCTAAAATTATAGGTATGAGCTTTGTATTTTTTTTAATGCAGATATATAGATGTATTTCTTTTTCCTCCCAGAGTTAACATACACACATCTTCCTTGCTGTTTTAATAGTGTATCCTGGGAAGATCTTACTTTAATCCAGTACTGGGGCCTGTATGTACTGTTGGAATTGTTCCTGTTAGCTAAATTCTTTCCATTTATAACATACAGCTTGTCTCAGTGTTTTAAACCTGTTATTTTTATTTTTCTTCCCTAAAGGTGTGGGAGGTGCTGAACCTTTTCTGGCCAGGAACCATTATAAGATCCCAACATATATACTGAAAATACTGAAACTGCTTTGAAAATTTGGAATTTCTGATACCTCCAGTGGGCCGAGAGACACAGTGGGTAAAGAATGAGGGCAGCAGTGTGGTGAAGATGGAGACATTAAGGAGGTGGCCACGGCTGGGCTGGACTGTGCTGGGTTTATTGTGATGGCCACTTTGTGAACAAGTGGTTCCCACACAGAAGCAGCTACTCCATCAGGAAACCAGCAGATCATGCCCTGGGCACCCCAGTACTTGGTCTTTATTTTATTTTGCCGTGTGAAAGAAGAAACAGAAAACAGAAAGCATGGCCCTTTCTCAAACTGGCTCACTCACACTTTGGGACAAACCCTGGACAGCCACACCAGAGAGAGGCCTTAGACCGGCCCCAGAGCTAAAAGCACCAGAGAAAATCAAATGCTTCTTACTCAGTGTAACCTAACTTTTCTAGCGTGCTATGGCCCCACCACCTCCTGTAGTACCCACATCATAACCACTGCTTTCTCTTAGTTTATTTTCTTTTGATTGATATGACACTATATAAAATTTTCATTTGAGAGTTGAGTCTCAATTGTATCTAGTTATTAGCACAGTTTGGAAACTTGTCTGAGACTAACTTTACCTGTTATCTAACCGGCAAAGATCATATCCATGTGTATGTGCTTATACATTTTTATTTTATCGGACTAACCCAGGACCATTTCAGTGATGCAAATTGTGTGCCCTCTGGTTTAGCTGAAACAGTCCTGGACTTCTCAGAAACCTTGATGAAGTCTCCCCCAGTTGTACAAATTGGACAATTTTAGGAATTTTAAACTTTAGGTGATCATTTGGTTCCTTTTCTATTTTATTTTTGTTAATACAACAGGACTTAAAGAAATGAACTTTGATCTTTGTTTTAAAGATTATAAAAATTGTGTCTACCCATATAGCTCTTGAGGACATAACTGTCACTACACTACAGGATATGATCTCCATGTAGTCCACATATACCTACAGATTGATTTTCCTTGAGTGCTTGATACTGTTAATTACATCTCCATGTAGGGCTGAAAAGAATGACCTATGTTTCCATATACAGCTGTGTTGCTTTTGATGTTGTGTTGTAGTACACAGAAATGTGTGCACTGAGGTTCTGCGTATGGTCCAGAAGAGAAGCCTGGTAGCCTTGCAAGTTAAGTACTGCTTCCATTCATTGTTTACGCTGGAATTTTTCTCCCCATGGAATGTAAGTAAAACTTAGTGTTTGTCACCAATAAATGGTAATACTAAATTTTTTTTGTTAATTTATTCTCAAATGCCACTACTGCTACCTTGGTCCCCTCCCAAGTTGCCCTCTACCCTTTTTTTATTTTTAAGAAAATTTGTAATGCTTATGATTCCATATGGGCAAAAATCTGAAGATCTGAAATAACTTTATATCAAACTATTGATCAATAAACAGCTACTAATGAAGAATTTGGTCCTGTTGAGCAGTAACTCAAACACGGGAAGCCTGGTATGGAGGGCCAGCATGGGGAGCATCGCTGCCTGTGAGGGGCATGTGGGCACCCAGACCTGATACTGCTCCCCAAAGATGTGACCCCGACGAGTTAGGAGACTGCTGATACCCTCGGGCACTCTAATCTCTCTTGGAAATTGAGGTGGGCATGCATGCTAGTCTGGCTGAAGGGCAGGTAGGTTGGTTTTTGTTTTGGAAGAAGGTTATGAATCAGACTACCTGAAAAACCAGAAGTGATCAGGTGGTTATAGAAAATGCTATGGGTGGAAGGGAATTCAACATTTTGAGCATAGGCTAGCCACAGCCTATAATCCTAGCACTCTGAGAGGGTGATGCCAAGGTGGGTGGATTGCTTGTGCTCAGGAGTTTGAGACACAGCCTGAGCAAGAGTGAGAACCTGTTTCTACTGAAAATAGAAAACAAAACTAGCCAGGCATGGTGGTGCTACTTGAAAGGCTGAGGCCAGAGGATCACTTGAGTTCTGGAGTTTGAGGATGCTGTGAGCTCTCTACCAAGGGTGACAAAGTGAAAGAAAACATTTTGAGGATAAAAGCAGGGAAAAAAATGTCCTTATGTCTTAAAAAGGGTGGGGGCAGCAGCTTACACCTATAATTCCAGCAGTTCAAGGCCAGCCAGACTTGTCTCTACATAAAATAATTAGCCAGGTGGGGTGGTGCATGCCTGTAGTCCCAGCTACTCAGGAGGCTGAGGCAGAAGGATTACTTGAGCCCAAGAGTTTGAGATTGCTGTGAGCTATGATAATGCCACTGCACTCTGGACACTTGGCAACAGAGCAAGCAAGACCTTGCCTCAAAAATAAAGGGGAGCCGGCTCAGCGCCCACAGCCCAGGCCAGGTAACCAATAATGACAAATGCAACAAGAACAAAAAAATAACTGGGCATTGTGGCAGATGCCTGTAGGCCCAGCTACTTGGGAGGCTGAGGCAAGAGAATCACTTAAGCTGAAGAGTTTGAGGTTGCTGTGACACCATGGCAATCTACAGAGGGCAACCTAGTGAAACTCTCAAAAATAAAGGGGAGCCACAGGTAAAGCACAAAAAACTGGTCATTCATGGAATGAAATGCCATCTACTTGGACAATATGAAATTGAAAACACAACAGAACCAACAATTTAGAAGTGGAGTGGAGGGTATGGGAAGAGACCTTCATGGTCAACATGGATGACTCAGAGATACTGCCGGTGGAATGAGGTAAGAGTTTAAGTTACATATGCGCCTCAATTTATAATGGGGTTATATCCTGACCAACTAACCATGATAAGTTGAAAATATTTTAAGTCAAAAATACATTTAATACACTTACTGAAACGTTTAATTAGCCTAGCCCACCTTAAATGTGCTGTTTGTGTTTATATTAGCTTATAGTTGGGCAAAATCATCTAACACAATTTCATAATAAAATATTTGCTATCTCGTGTAATTTATTGACTAGCCTGAAAGTTTAAAAAAAAAAATGTTATGAACTTGAAGTGTGGTTTCTACTGCATGAGTTATCATTTCCACGTTTTCATAAAGTCCACTTGTAAGGTGAACCACTTTAAGCCTGTAAACTATACTTAGTTATCAGGGTACTAATAGTTTAAGCTAAATCTTCATTTTCCATAATGGAGTTAACAGATGTCTCAAGGGTTAGCAAGGAAATGAATTAAGAAAGAAACCCCTTGAAGAACTAAAGCAGCACCAGTTGAAAGTGGTACCCTCAAGAAAGGAATTTGTGGGGGGTGCAGAAACTAGTCGCTCAGTTATAAAACCTATTTACTATAAACATTCTACCACATGCTTGTAATAGTTTGATTAAATATCAAGCTGATTATGCCCCACAAGTAAAGAAATGAAATACCACGTTGACCCATAAAAATGGCAACAAAAGAAAAGTGCCCAGTGTGGGTTGAGGTGTGCTATAGAAAATGATACAGCCTTTGCATGAGATTAATTAGCCAATGAATTCCTTCAGAACATAGGGATACAAAGGTTGATATATAAGGATGTTCATCTGTAGAGTTGTCAATAAGATCAGAAAACCTCCAAGATGTCTAACATGCTTATATATTGTAATTTGGTAATGAGATATTCAAAATGGTAAGTCATATATATACATTTGCTGATGTTTACCAAATGAATGTTATTTTAAAAACATAAAATTATATACATAGAATGATTTCATGTATAACTTTGGGGAAAAAAGGGAAAATGAACCAAAATGTTTAAAACAGGTAGAAATATGAATGATTTTTAATTTTTAAATATTTTTCTGTATTTTCCAAGTTCCCCATAAAGAAAGCACATTTAAAATAAAAAATAAGTTATGTAAAAAGTCAAGTTGTTTAAAGACATGATCAAATACCATGGATAATCATCAGTGGACCCAGTAAGATGCTCCCATGACAAACTTTGCAATGACTTTTCCTCAGTATGTAAACATAACCTGGGTGTGGGGGATTTTCCTAAGGCTTTTCTCCATTGTTTATTAGTGGTTACTCTGTATGGGTTCTCTGCTTAAGTACTCTATGAATATTATCTCATTATTATAACCCCCCTGAAGATAGATACTATAGAGATCAAGTCACTTGCTCACCTTCACTATCAGTGGCAGAGCTGTAATTCAGACACATGTCTTCATACTTAACAGAAAATGGACACTGAGCTACAGTCATCACCACTTGTCAAAAAACCCCCAGCAACTTCAGTCTATCGTTAACTAAATCTTTGAAAGCCAGATATAAATACTGTCTTGGATGATGGAATAAGAAGCTTCAACAAAAAGCAATTTCTGGCTTGGCACCTGTGGCTCAAGTGGCTAAGGTGCCAGCCACGTACACCAGAGCTGGTGGGTTTGAATCCAGCCTGGGCCTGCCAAACAACGACAACTGCAACCAAATAACAGCCAGGTATTGTGGTGGGCGCCTGTGGTTCCAGCTACTCGGGATGCTGAGGCAGGAGACTCGCTTGAGCCCAGGAGTTGGAGGTTGCTGTGATGCCACAGCACTCTACCCAGGGGTACAGCTTGAGGCTCCTGCCCCCCCACCCCCGCAAAAAAAGCAATTTCTATAAATTTAGAGTACTGATCAACGAATTGCGGCAGAGTAAAGTAAGCAAACATGGGTCTTCCTGTTTGGTAACCATTGTAAAAAGACACACATACTTGGCATTTACGAAGACAAACCATCCACTACTCAATCTTTTGAACTAAGGGAGGAAAACATTCAGAACTTCATTAGTCCTGAGTGTGAGATGTTGCATCAAGCATCCTCAGGACAGTATCTGCTGTGCATTTACTTTAAATGTTCAACACCAGCTTTAACTGAGTTGAGTACCAAACATATAGAAACCATCAGCATCGATTCCCTGCTTTCCATGTATATTAAACTAGCTTAAAAAAACAGACGTCCAATTTCTCAATATCCTTCTGCCAGCGACCACTTAAGCCTAATAACGTAAAATTTAATGTTTCTGTTACTCTATCAAAGCCAACAAAACCCAGAAACAACTTAAAAAATAAAATGGCAAGACTACAAAAATGGGCAAGAAAATCATTTGTGTTCCTGCAATGTAAACAAAGACATCAGTAATTTTTATGAAAACTCACTTAACCTGGGCGGAAAGAGGTTCTGATTTAACTATGTGACATACCCAACAATTCCAGCATAAGAAAACTGTGAATTGTGTCTCAGAGTTTTAGATACTCTGATTTTTCATTCCCTAAAAACCAATTCTACAGAATTCCATAGGCCACAACTGAGCCAATGCCACCTTGCTCCCCATGCGCCCTTTGCTGGGACACACCCATTGTGATGGCTCTTCCTAGACCTCAAGGTTCTAAGGTGCCATGGATTGAAAAGTTCAAAGTAACCTCTGATCTGTAGGGGACTGACCCTGTGAAAGAGATGAAACGTCCACACTATGAGAAGTACTTACAGGCCTGTGAAGCCAGGCAGAGCGTTTCTCTCACAGACGTAACCACTTATCCAAAACGGTAGGAATGGCTGTAAAAAGTTCTAGTAGATAAGCCCCAAGTCTGTATGCATATCCTCTTTTCCCTTGTTATAAAAAAAAAAAACTAGCCTGAGTTTAAATGACTTAGAAATTAGAATTTTATGGAGTCCAGGAGGGGACAAGGGAGCAATTCTTCGTTTTTATAATAGTATATCAGCACCGAAAATCTGTTCTTCAGATTTTCTTAGATACATATTTTAGGGTTTTTATTGCTGATTACAGATTTAAAACTATGAAATGTGCATTGCTTGGCAAATTACTTCACTTACATTTCCAATAAAAACTCAGACAAAAAAGACAAAGGGCAAGAGAAATATGAATAGCAACAGCTTCAAAACAGAAGGATTTAGTAAATAGAAGTCTCCACAGTGAGTGCCCATCAAAAATTTAAAATTAAACCGTGCAAATGCTCAAATCAAGGTCATACGCTGAATTTTTAATACTTGTCCCTTGATGTTGCAAGCTGGAAAAGTCACCCACTTATGTTTATGATTACACAAACCACTTAATTGGCTTACGCTCAGCTTAAAGCAACATTTAATAACCTTTACAAGTTGGAATTTGCCAAAGTTCAAAAGGAAAACTTGCTTTCTTTTAATGCAGCTGTGCTCAGAAGTTTACATGATTTCCTAGGAAACCGTCTGGACTCAGCCAATGAGAAAAATGCAGTTCAAAGCAATGTCACGCTGGCTGCCTGAAGGTACCCTTGGAGATACTGGAGCGCTTCTGCATTGAGGCTGGTGCTCACCATTGACGGAACCTACAAGAGAAAGAAACATACCCCAGCTTGGAGACCTTGATGCACCAACACAAAGCCCACTGTCTATGGGAGAGGGGTCATGGCTCTGGCAGAAGCAGCCAATCATTCCATTCATCACTTGTCTAAAGGATTCACAAGAAATTTGACTGCCTCTTTATTCCTTTAAAAATACACAGGTCGGCTCGGCGCCTATAGCTCAACCGGCTAAGGCGCCAGCCACGTACACCTAAGGTGGCGGGTTCGAATCCCCAGCCCGGACCCGCCAAACAACAATGACGGCTGCAACCAAAAAATAGCCAGGTGTTGTGGTGGGCGCCTGTGGTCCCAGCTACTTGGGAGGCGGAGGCAGGAGACTCGCTTGAGCCCAGGAGTTGGAGGTTGCTGTGAGCTGTAATGCCACGGCACTCTACCCAGGGGGACAGCTTGAGGCTCTGTCTCAAAAAAAAAAAAAAAAAAAAAAAATACACAGGTCTGAAATGTAGATTCATGAGGAATTCTTGTTAGTTATGCAATAGTGGCATTTTAGTCAGGTTAAAAAAGTCTAAGGAAGTCTAAGGCCTGCTCAGTACAAATGTAAAAAAAAGAGAAACCAACGAAACAAGAATGGCAAAATGCTAGTAATTACTGAAGTTGGGTACATGAGCGTTTGTTATGCTGACCTATTCCCCATAAGAAAATTAAAAATACAGGCTTGGCACCTATAGCACAACGGTTACAGCGCCAGTCACATGCACTGAACTTGAGGGGGGTTCAAGGCGGCCTGGGCCAACTAAACAATGACAACTGCAACAAGAAAACAGCTGACGTTATGGCAGGCGCCTGTAGTCCCAGCTACTTGGGAGACTGAGGCAAGAAAATTGCTTAAACCCCAAAGTTAGAGGTTGCTGTGAGCTGTGACTGACCACAGCACTCTACCAAGGAGCAATGTAGTAAGACTGTCTTAACAACAACAACAAAAATTAAAAATGTAAATTTTAGGTAATATACAACTCTATAAACATAATAAATGGCTATACAGTTGCATTTAGCCAGCACCTTTTATAGAGCTCGCGTTATGTTGCAGGTTAAAAAGAAAAAGAAGCTGGGCATGGTTGTGTAGGCCATTCTAGAGTCCCTTCTTGGACTATAAAGCAAAAGGATCACTTGAGCCCAGGAGCTTGAGGCTACCGTGAGCTGTTACTACACCCCTGCATCACAGTCTGGGCAACACTGTCTCTCTGAAAAAAAAAAGAAGTGCTACAACATTTTAATAATAGAGCTATTTCAAGATGGAAAGTAAATATACTTTTTCCCTTGCTCCTACAATTCATTCACTTAAAATATACTTTTAGTAAATAATAAAAGGAAAAAAAGGGCTCACTGTTTTAATTAAATAAGCTTTGTCTATAACTCAGTGGGATGTAGTTGAATTATGAAATGAGAAATGTCACTAGAACAACTACTATCCTCTTGCTTTCCCACCAAAGTCTCTATTAATCTCAAGAGTTTCTGGGTAACATACACTTACCCTTCCTGGACAGGCAGTAGACAGTTTGTGAAGTGACTGTGCCAGGTGAATTTTGGGGTTGTTCACCATCTGACCTACAGGATCATGCTCTTTTTTCCCAGCAAATGCCAACTGTGAGAAGGCAGTCTGGTACCCTGGTGTATCTTCTATGTCAATAAAATGTTCTTCATCAGGAATGGTATCATCCTCAGGTAACTCAAAAAGGCCAATAAGAGACTGTAATAAAGGAGTCCTGGATTGGAAAAAAGCAAGAGACATCAGATCAAGAAAGTATTTTTGAGCTGGGAACCCTGGCTCATGTACATAATCCCAGCTAGCCAGGAGACTGAGGTAAAGACTGCTTGATGTTTTGAGTTCAAGATCAGCTTGGGCAAAAAGAATGAGATTCTGTCTCTACCAAACAAGTTCAAGTTCAAAATTAGTCAGGCATAGTGGTATGTACCTATAGTCTCAGCTCATCAGGAGGTTGGGATGGGGACACTGCTTAAGGCCAGGAGTTCATGGTGATAGAACAAAATCCCAACTCTTGAAAAGAAAATACTATGGGCTTGGTGCCTGTGGCTCAAATGGCTAGGGTGCCAGCCACATACACGAGAGCTGAGGGGTTCGAATCCAGCCCTGGCCTGCCAAACAAAGACAATTACAACTAAAAAATAGCCAGGTGTTGTGGCAGGCGCCTGTAGTCCCAGCTACTCAGGAGGCTGAGGAAAGAAAATAGATTAAGCCTAGGAATTGGAGCTGTGACGCCATGGCACTCTACCTAGGGCAATAACTTGAGGCCCTGTATCAAAAAAATAAAATACTTTAAATATTAAAAAAAAGCAAATCCTCAGAGGAATAAAATTATAGAGTCATAGTCTTAAGAGAGACCTTATCCCCATCTATAAACCAGTCATCAATTGTTTTGGCCACAGCACCCTAACCTTGTCTTTCAAAAATTCCTCCATCTCAAGCTAGCTGTGTGACCAGAGAGTCAACACTTAAAAGTTCTGTTAGGGCTCTGTGCCTATAGCTCAACTGGCTAAGGCGCCAGCCACGTACACCTAAGGTGGTGGGTTCGAATCCCCAGCCCGGACCCGCCAAACAACAATGACGGC
>NW_003852418.1:10644339-10650027 GCF_000181295.1 Otolemur garnettii | reverse complement strand
AAAAAAAAAAAAAGTTCTGTTAGGAAAAATAAATCTCCAGTTGCCAGATTACACTATGGAAGAGGCTGAGTGGAAGCAAAGTAAAAAAACAAGGCCTTCCTGGTGGCACCTGTGGATCAAAGGAGTAGGGTGCTGGCCCCATATGCCGGAGGTGGCGGGTTCAAACCCAGCCCCAGCCAAAAACTGCAAAAAAAAAAAAAGAAACGAAGGAAAAGCAAGGCCTTCCTAACATGGAATACTGGGGGCATGGCAGATCTTTTTCTAGCCTATCCAATTCCTCCACTTAAAGACTTAAGGCAATTTAGTTATGCTTCTGTCATAAAAGGCTTAGAGATCACCTATATAAGACTCTTAAAGGGATCCATGGATCCCCTAAAAAAGTTAAGAACCTGAAAATAAGATTTTTAGGCCTAGAAGGATCCTTCAGTTATGTCCTGATGGTTGCTAGTGGAAAAGCCAAGATCAGAATCTAGTTCTTTGGACACTCAAGAGAATAAGCTTGATTGATTCTGTCCTCAAAAGGGATACAATTTTTTTCTTTCTTTTTTTTTGAGACAGAGTCTCAAGCTGTTGCCTTGGGTAGAGTGCTATGGCATCATAGCTCACAGCAACCTCCAACTCAGGCTCAAGTGATCCTCTTGCCTCAGTTTTTCTTATTTTTATTTATTATTATTTTTTGAAACAAAATCTCACTATGTCGCCCTCAGTAGACTGCTGTAGCATCATAGCTCACAACAACCTCAAAATCTTGGGTTTAAGCAATTCTCTTGCCTCAGCCTCCCAAATAGCTGGGACTATAGGTGCCTACCATATCACCCGGCTATTTTTTTTGTTGTTGTTATTATAGTTGTCATTGCTGTTTAGCTGGCCTGGGCCGGGTTCAAACCCGTCTGCCTTGGTGTATGTGGCCAGCGCCCTGCCCATTGAACTATAGGTGCCAAGCCAGTTTTTCTATTTTTAATAGAGATGGGGGTCTTGATTTTGCTCAGGCTGGTCTCTTGAACTCATGAGCTCAAGCAATCCACCCACCTCAGTCTCCCAGAGTGCTAGGATTATAGGTGTGAGCCACTGTGCCCAACCTGGATGCTGTAATTTCTAAAAGCATTAGAAAAGAATACTTACCATAGCTTGGTATACTCAGTGTCCATCATTGGAGGACATTCCGTCAGTAATTTGGTTATGCCAACTGCACAGATCTTTTTCTCTACATTTCCAGATACTTTCTGAATTTCAGGAATAATGATTTTTTCCAAAACCATTCCAAACATTCTATTGAGACAAAATAAATACTTTGAATATCATTTTGCCATTTAAATATGTATAGTTTACTAGACATCAATTTATTTTTATTAATTTATTTTTATTTTAGGTTAATTGAGGTTACAATGTTTGCGTTTGTTAGGTAAAGTCCCTCTTATAATTGTCTCACCCCCAAGAGGTACACCATATACCCTTAACATTGTGCCCACTAAGTGGGAACACACCCACCCCCCTCCTTCATCCACCCATCCTCCACCCTCATCTAGAATTAAATCTGCTCAATATTAAATCAGATTACTCTATAAACACCAAAATGTTTAGCTGTTACATACACTTAAGGACTCTTCATGAATATAAAAAATTACTAAATACAAGCCTGCTGTTTTGGTCAGCAGATGAGACCTAGTTGTGAAAACAAAAAACTCCAACAAACTTTTATCCTGTACCCAACTGCCATCACTCTTTTTTTTTTTTTAAGAGACAAGAGTTTCATTGTATCACTCTTGGTAGAGTGCCCTGGCGTCCAACTCACAGCAACCTCCAATTCCTGAGCTTAGGCGATTCTCTTGCCTCAGCCTCCTGAGTAGCTGGGACTACAGGTGCCTGCCACAATGCCCAGCCATTTTTTGTTGCAGTTTGACCAGGGCCGGGTTTGAACCTTCCACCCTCAGTATATGGGGTTGACGCCCTACCCACTGAGCTACAGGCACTGCCCTTCCATCACCTTTTGTGAATAAATGCCTCCCATACCAATGTCAGCCTACCATTTTTTTTTTTTTTTTGAGACAGAGTCTCATTATGTCATGCTCAGTAGAGGGCCATGGCATCACAGCTCACGGCAACCTCAAACAGAATTTTATAACATTTTTGGTGGGTGGGGTGGGGAGGTGGGAGCTTGTATCCTTTTAAAAGAAAATATTATTGAAGAAATCTTTGAAATATTAGAAATTATAGCTGGGTGCGGTGGCTCATGCCTATAATCCTAGCACTCTGGGAGGCTGAGATGGGTGGATTGCTTAAGCTCAGGAGTTCAAGACCAGCCTGAGTAAGAGTGAGACCCGGTCTCTAAAATTGGCCAGGCGTCACTGTGAGCTATGATGCCATAGCATTCTACGGAGGGTGACAAAGTGAGACTGTCTCCCCCTTCCAAAAAAAAAAAAAAAAAAAGAGAGAGAAGAAATACTAAAAAATAGATAGGTAAGAACAAAGAGAGTAAATATATAATCACTCATCATCCCATCATTCTTTAATTTATCTGTAAGTATATAACTGCTAATTTGGCTGTTTAAAAATTATTTGGCTGGCCAGGTACGGTGGATTGCTTGAGCTCGGGCGTTTAAGACCAGCCTGAGCAAGAGACCCCCGTCTCTACTAAAAATAGAAAAAATCTAGCCAGGTGTGGCAGACACCTATAGTCCCAGCTACTCAGGAGGCTGAGGCAAGAGGAATTCTTCAGCCCAAGAGTTTGAGGTTGCTGTGAGCTATGATTCCACTCTACCCAGAGCAACAAAGTGAGACTGTCTCAAAGAAAAAAAAAAAAAAATTTGGTCACTCATTCCATGTTACTATAAACATCCTAGAATTGAAGTCTCTCAATTCTAAATGATGCAAAATCCTTAGTTTATGCTTTAATAAATTCTTTGAAGTGAAAACAACAGATCAAAGAGTATAGGTCACACACTGACCGTTGGACCTATGTTTTGCTCTCTAGAGAGATTGTGCCAATTTAGCCTCTCATGTACAATGCATTAACACTGATTTTGGGCTCAGCGCCTGTGGCTCAAGTGGCTAAGGTGCCAGCCACATACACCTAAGGTGGCGGGTTCGAATCCAGCCTGGGCCCACCTACAACAATGATGGCTGAAACCAAAAAATAGCCGGGCGTTGTGGCGGGTGCCTGTGGTCCCAGCTACTTGGGAGGCTGAGGCAGGAGACTCACTTGAGCTCAGGAGTTGGAGGTTGCTGTGAGCTGTGATGCCACAGCACTCTACCCAGGGGGATAGCTTGAGACTCTGTCTCAAAATAAAACAAAACACTGATTTCGTCATAATTCTGTATTGCTGGGAATCATATTTTTCAGGTTAATACACTTTTTAGCCAATCTAGAATTTTTTCATATATAATTCAGGTACAGGGATCTAACTTTACCCAAATAATTTTTCTTACTATGAGCTGTCCTCTTAACTTTTTTTTTTTTTTTTTGAGACAGAGTCTCATTATGTCACCCTCAGTAGAGTGCCATGACGTCACAGCAACCTCAAACTCTCGGGCTTAAGTGATTCTCTTGTCTCAGTCTCCCAAGGAGCTGAGACTACAGGTGTCTGCCACATTGCCCAGCTATTTTTTTGTTGTAGTTGTCGTTGTTTAGCAGGCCCAGGGCCTGCCAGCCCTGATGTATATGGCTGGTACCCTCTTATCATTTCTTCATAATCCTTCCATTTCCCTACTAATGAGAAATGCCTATTAATTGCATTCTTTATAGATATATGCCAGGTAAGTCAAAAGCAAATTTTTATTTGGTCCCAAACATTCATTTTCAAATTATGCTGTCAGCCTTAATAAAGGCAGGCTCCTGGAGTTCCTCACCATCGAACGCAGCAAAAAACACCGAGTAAAGTCAGGAATCCGGAAAATGACTATAGGGTTTTTCCTTAACAACCCAAAATATACATATATATATTTTTGC
This sequence comes from Otolemur garnettii, assembly GCF_000181295.1. Lineage (NCBI taxonomy): Eukaryota > Metazoa > Chordata > Mammalia > Primates > Galagidae > Otolemur > Otolemur garnettii. The sequence continues at coordinate 10,646,081 of NW_003852418.1, read as the reverse complement.
AGTTTTTGGCTAGGGCCAGCTTTGAACCCACCACCTCCGGTATATGGAGCCAATACCCTACTCCTTTGAACCACAGGCACTGCCCCATCTAAGAATATTTTGAAAATGACAGACACTACCCCTGTACCAAGAACCACAAAATTATCTTTAAAACAGAGATACCGATTTACACTAAAAATGGCCAAATCATTTTCTTCCTTTTAAAAATAAAATAAAAAAACCAAACTTACTTTGGTTGTATACCATCAAATATTTCCTGTAGTGCTAGTGCCCCGTATTTTATGCAATACAAATTAATAAAGACTAAGAAACCTGTTGAAAGATACAGAATGTTAGTATAGAGTAGTCCATGTAGTGGAAGTCTACCCAATATAACCTGTGCACAATCATTAAAACCCAATGACTAACTCTGGCATCAATTACTTATAATACAACTTAACATAGAAAATTTCTGTCTTTGTATTATAGCCCTTTACATGCCATCTTCTGATTTCTATTGAAAAAATGCTTTGCTATCTAAACTAACATAAACCAACGTTTGAAACGCTATAGAACTGAAATGAATTCAATGTTTGGAGAGCATAAACTTTTTTTGAGTCTCATTATGTTACCCTTGGTAAAGTGCAGTGACATCACAGCTCACAGGAACCTCAAAATCTTGGGCTCAAATGATTCTCTTGCCTCAGCCTCCCAAGTAGCTGGGCTACAAGGTACCTGTCACAATGCCCGGCTATTTTTTTGGTTGCAGTTGTCATTGTTGTTTTAGCCCACCAGCTTTGGTGTATGTGGCTGGTGCCCTACTCACTGAGCTTCAGGCACTGAGCAAGACAACATAAACATTTTAAAACTTTTTCAATATGTATAAAGTTTAAAACTGATAAGAAGTTTATCTGCAACCACAAAGTCTAATGGTTTTAGCTACTTTCTTATTTCTATAGAACACCCAAATGATTTTTACTTACTTTTGATAAACTTTGTTGTTTTGGAATTCTGAAGTCTTTGAAATAGCAGAATGAAGATTTGTTTCCTATACTGGTCAACTGATTCACTAAAGAATAAAAGAAACAATATAAATTCACCATTTTTCTCACTGCCTGTCAAATTTTTTGATTAAATGTGCAATTTAAAGTTGTACTCACGGAGGCATGTGCTCTATTATGCTGTTTAGAAGATAAAAACCTTGGTGGTCATTTGCCTTGGATGCAATCAGCTTTTGAAAGACACCTAGTAACCCAGGCTATAATAAATTAGATCAAATAACAAGAAGTTAACACAAAGGCCAGGATTAATTATTCTAAATGTTAAACAGGCAATATATATATCTTGAAAAGAAGTCCATATTTTAGGAACCTAATTACCCCTTTCTCTTCAGTTTTTTTTTTCTAAGAGTCTCACTATGTCACTCTCAGTAGAGTGCTGTGGCATCACAGCTCACAGCAATCTTAAACTCTTGGGCTTAAGTGATTCTCTTGCCTCAGCCTCCCAGTAGCTGGGACTACAGGTGCCTGCCATTCTCTTTAGTTTTTATTTCTGAAACATAGGGGAAAAACATCCCACCACAATACATTAAATTCTCAAACTCAATCTATTTGGTTCCTTTTTAAAAAATTTCTACCTACAGGATATCTATTTTTTTTTTTTTTTCTTTTCTGAGACAGAGCCTCAAGCTGTCCCCCTGGGTAGAGTGCCGTGGCATCCCGCTCACAGCAACCTCCAACTCCTAGGCTCAAGCGAGTCTCCTG
>NW_003852418.1:10635393-10643973 GCF_000181295.1 Otolemur garnettii | reverse complement strand
GGCTCAAGCGAGTCTACTGCCTCAGCCTCCCAAGTAGCTGGGACCACAGGCACCCACCACAACGCCTGGCTATTTTTTTTTTTTTTGGTTGCAGCCATCGTTGTTTGGCAGGCCCAGGCTGGATTCAAACCCACCACCTTAGATGTATGTGGCTGGCGCCTTAGCCACTTGAGCCACAGAAGCTGAGCCCACTCCTAGTTTCTCTAAGCTACTTTAGAAAATTATAGTTCCACCAAAAATCAATCTGACTCACAATTTTGTCAGCTGCAGCACTTGCTATCGTGTTTGAACCACGTTCTAAGAATGCCTGAAGAAGCCTCACTAGAGCAGGAATATTTCCTGTTCTTTCCCAAAGCACTGGCTGAAGGAGATGAGGAAATAAGGCCATATAGGAAGACGGGATATCATTTTTGTGTGTTTCCAGAAGCAAAGACATCACTTGAAAGACATATGGGATAAATTCTGTTGATAAAAGTAAAAACAGAGCTGTCAGCTTTGGAAGAAAGGGCGTTGACATGAAAGGCACAGATCTCTCTGGGAGGCTGCATTTTGTAAGTAATTTCCTTTAACCTACCTTGTACATCATTTTGTAAAATTTCAGTGAATACCAAAAACAAAGCCTCCTCAAAATTTACAACAGCAGCAGGGTTAGCTTTGCATGTTATTCTTATGGATAAACATATTGCTTCAAACATGTAGTGATTAAAGTGAGGTTTGCTTGGGTTCTGAAATATAAAAAAAGTTAATAATCCAAGTGAGTATTAAATATCAACTAAAATAAAACACACCTAATCTTTCTAAAACACATTTAAAATAGATGGCATCTATTTTTTGAAAACAACATTTAGGACAAGAAACACCAGGCTGGGTATAGTGGCTCACATCTATAATCCAAGTACTCGGGGGCTGAGGCAAGAGGATGGCTTGAGCTCAGAAATTCAAAGCCAGCCTGAGCAAGAGCAAGACCGTGTCTCTAGTAAAAATAGGAAAATCAGCCCAGCATCATGGTGTGTGTTTGAAGTCCTAGCTACTCAGGAGGCAGAGGCAGGAAGATTGCTTGAGGCCAATGAGCTGTGAAGACACCATTGCCCTCCTGGGTGACAAAGCAAGGCTCTATCTCCTAAAAGAATAAGAAAACAAACAAACAAAAACTAGTAACACTAAACTGTTGTTTATTTAGATTTAAAAAAGGGCTAAAAGTCTTATAACCCACTGCTATCTTACTCAGAACTCAGTTCAAAAATATTCACTCTGTTCTCCAGGGTCCCTCCAATACTTCTTACAAATTTATCTTGTTTTTATAGATACAAATAACATTTAAAGAGGAATTCTGTCTGCCTTAAACTGATTTTCTAAAACTTAGTATTGATATTTAAATATAAATCAAAGTTATCTAAAATTTCTGATCAAAAAGTAAACTTTATTGGGTGGTGCCTGTGGCTCAAAGGAATAGAGCGCCGGCCCCATATGCTGGGTGGTGGGTTCAAACCCAGCCCCCAGCCAAAAACTGCAAAAAACAAAAGGGTGGCACCAAAGAGTAGGGTGCTGGCCCCCTATACTAGAGGTGGTAGGTTCACACCCAGCCCCGGCCAAAAACTGCAACAAAAAAGTACACTTTATTTTTGAGAAATCAAAATAAGGGGGGAAAAAACACAAAGGATTTTAATCATCATTTTATAGAAGTCCAAATAGCCTCTTTTTCCTTTATGAGACACATTCTTTATCTCGCAGGCTGGAATGCAGTGGCGTGAACACAGCTCACTCACTCTCTGTAAACTCCAACTCCTAAAGAGACTCAACTGATCCTACTACCTCAACCTTCTGAGTAGTAGCCAGGAAACAGTCACACATCACCATGCCTGTTTAATTATTTTTTGTGCAGAGGTAGGGTCTTACTATGTTTCCCAGGGTGGTCTTAAATTTAAACCCAGGCTCAAACAATCCTGCCACGGCATCACAAAGTGCTGGGATTGAAGTTATAAACCACTGTACCTGGCCCAAACAGCCTCTTGTATATTCATTTAGTGCAAAGCCTACTCTTTCCATGTAAGAAAATTTTGGATCATCTCTACTTTCTTAATTTTCTAAGAACACGTTGCCTTTTATAATGCAAATAAAACCCATTAAAGCTTCTGAGCCTAAATGTAAAGGTGACCACTGTTATATCTCCATTATAATTCAAACCTGCACTTTTAGCAAAGTACATTAACTGATGTCAAAAAAATTCACAGACTCTGTCTAAGGCTGTACTGAGTGCCAGAGTTCTAGGGCCCAAACAGCAAATTAAAAAGCAACCCCACCTTCAAAATTGGTTCAGTTACCTTACTGACAGCTAACAGCTTCTGTGTGAGCTGAGTGATGAGAGTAGGGATGTAGGGGATTATGGCTTCTTGTAGGAGGGAAAAACTTCTCATGATTGCTGTAAAATATAAAAAAGAAAAACCAAACAGATTTCAGTAAAATTGCAGCAAAAACTCCCCCCCTGTAATTAGGGAGTAAAAAAGCCTATTAATTTACCAACTATAATTTTAAGACACTGAAGACAACCCCCCGATAGTGCTCTAAATATAAAAGTATCTAAATTTTCCTTCATTTTCAAATCAGGACAGAGTTGGCAATAAAATTTAGCCTGGTAATACTGAGTATTTCTAGAAGGCCTAAAACTTTAAAAAAATAATTAAAGTGATGAACGAAGCAGAGAAAGAGGAGGAAGAATAAACTGTGAATTGACATCGGCAAAGCAGTCACACGTGAGAGAACTAGCCCCAGCCTAATGGAAACATGAGCTCAGCCTCCAAGAAACTGAAATATAAGGCCACCTACCTATGTCTTTCAAAAAGAGAGAGTAGGAGCCTAAGAAAATTCTAAAAATATATATAAAGACACAGAGTCCATGTTGTAAAAATACTGCTCATTAATAGATATCTAAAAATACTTGGCATGGGAAAGAAATAATTTTTAAGCCGAAAATGTATGATCACTTTCTTTCCACAAATAACATTTCTAAAGTACATGCTTACTAAGCAGAGTACCTACTATATACTAGACATAGTAGACAGAAAATTATCCACTCTTGCCTCCTAAACTTTGCACATTATGTTTCTTCCACCTGAGCCGAAGACTCATTCACCTGTCAACAAGCCTGCTACCTATCCCTCACATCTCAGCTTAGATATCACTGCCTAGAGAAAGCCTTTCCCTGACGTAGGTTAAGAAGGTTAGAGAGGATGGACTAGTGTTCCTCTGGGTTACCACAGAATCCTTTCATTCATTCATACAACAGTATTTACTGACCAAGATTAAATACTGTGTATTGTTAAATGCCCTAGACACAGTATTAAAGACCACAGACCAGTCAGCTGCTCTCATATAAGGCAACATTAAGCAACAGTAATTACGAATTACTGTTGGGAGAATGAGTGTTGACAATACACACAAATGCACACCTCAACACACGTGTATATACCTCGGATTCCTAACCCAACCTGGAATGATCAGGACATTTCTTTGAAAGCGTTTCTCACAAAAACACTTTGTGGTAGGCTTTTGGGATACAACAGTGAAAAAGATTTGAGATTGTTACACAGCTAGAGACAGCACCAGGACACCCTTCTATGCAGCTCCTGGTAGATGGGTATAGCTGCCTGTGTCCTTGGGTTGGCAGTATGTATAGGAGTCTACCATGTGTGTCCACGCTTCACCAAGACGGAGCTGAGCACATGGTCAATAAATGCTGCATGACTCATCTTTGCCCTACGGAAACTCAATCTAGGAAAAGAAATGTTTTCTGTAACAAGGCATTCTGTATCAAGTTAAGGTAAAAATTTTCTGGAAAAAAAAAAAAACACTGTTACTAGCAAACAAAATAATATTTTTCATTTAAAAATACCTAAACCTACCTATTTCTTGGCAAACATCTGGTTCATAGACAACATAACCTAAAGCGTAACTCATAGAGTGCTATACCCTAGTAATCTGAGATTAAATATGTAAGTCTATACACCAGGGAAATGACATACCTTTCATAATATATTCATTTTCTGAAGAGCCAGGAAGTGTGAGAGCTTTGAAAAGGTTTGTTAGCAGAATCTCAACAAACGGTGCGATTTCTGCAGCTGTAAAGCTATAGATGAAAAAACAGCTTTCAGTCACTACAAAGTCTTGAGTTTAGTCACTGTGGAATCCCTTGGCAACTACTAAACCACACTTCTCAGAATAAACCTGAGTCATCTCCCACTACAGACAATTGATAGCTTAGGAAATCAGTTTTGTGTATGTCCCTCATGCTAAGCTCCTAAGAAGGCAAATCTGGTACCAGATACAATTGAACCAAAAAACCAGGTAAACTCAACGTTATCTAAAGTTACAATGGTGACATTTGGTTCATGTTTATCACCATCAAGAAATCTCTTAGAGGTGGAATAGATTCAGAACTGTTTGAATGCTGTATGAATTCTGGGCCTCAAGACAGGTACTGCCTTGACTCACCTCAGAGGATGTTATTTCAGCTCTAAACTGGTCACTGAGTATCGAGTATCTACAATTCAAGTTCTTGATGAAGAAAAGAACCTAGAACTATTCTCCATCTCTTACCCAAAGCTCAGTTTCAAGAAATTACAACATTGAAATGGCCTGAAAGACATGCAGACCATCTATTCCTCTGCGTCCTTGGATTAGACCACAGGAGCTACTTTACTGGCCCCTAGAGAATTACTTTTCACTAAACTGTGTTATATCTCAGAACTAAGTGAGATTATGAAAATAGTCACATGAAAATAACTGTCATATGATTTTGCTGAGAATTCTGCTACTACATAGTAGTCCCTTACAGAAGACCCACTGTTTTAATTTTAATCTCAAACTGAAAATTTTGATTCCCCAAGTCTCCCTTTTTGCCTTGGCTGCTAGGAGATTCTAAGCAAAATTTAGAGTTTCTTTAATTAATGGTCAGGATTTTTTGACATGTATTTCTGTTTTAACTCTATCTCAGTTATTTTCCTTTACTCAATACTTAACATAATTTATCTATTTTGGTAAATCCTTTAGGAATGAGGTGGTATAATTAAATAAAAAGTACATAGTTGTTTTCCTAATAAGGAAATTATAAAAATTCTCAGAGATATTTAAATTTTGGTTCCATCCCAAGCTAGAAAAATATAAATTGCTTAGAACCAAATACTTACAGAATGGCATTGTTAGGCCCTCTCATAGTAAAGAGCCTTTCAAGAGCATGTGCTGCATAAGTATGAACAACAATACTTTCCGCTTGGAGATGATTAATCAAGAGAGGAATAGAGACTAACAAATGTTCTTTTGGTACCTGAAAAATACAATAATATATGTGTTCTAAATCCAATGACAACACATCTGAGTAAAAGACAACTGGAAAAGCTTACTGATTTAAAAAAAAATTTGTTTTTGTAGCTCTATTACAATGAAAAGATATTGTCACAAAATAAAAACTTATACCTCCACATAATGATTTAATTTCCATTCATTATCCAATTCTTTTTCTGAGCACAAAACTGTGATACAGGTAAAATCTTGCAGATAAAAGAATACATCATGAAGTACTATCATGGAGAAGCAGATAAATTTTAAGAATTATACTTTTTCACTAGCAGACATTTCTTGTAAAATTTATTTAACCTCTTTGTGCCTCATTCTCCCCTTTCTCATAACAAGGGACAAAAATAAGAACAATAATTTTCATCAAAAACCTATAAAACCTATAGGCATGTGGTGGCTCATGCCTATAATCCCAGCACTTGGTTTTGTTTTGTTTTGTTTTTTTTGAGATAGAGCCTCAAGCTGTCCCCCCTGGGTAGAGTGCTGTGGCATCACGGCTCACAGCCACCTCCAACTCCTGGGCTCAAGCAAGTCTCCTACCTCCACCTCCCAAGTAGCTGGGACCACAGGCACCCGCCACAACGCCCAGCTATTTTTTTTGGTTGCAGCCGTCATTGTTGTTTGGCGGGCCCGGGCTGGATTCGATCCTGCCACCTTAGGTGTATGTGGCTGACGCCTTAGCCACCTGAGCCACAGGCGCCGAGCCAATCCCAGCACTTTGGGAACCCAAGTCTGAAAGATCATTTGAGGTCAGGAGTTTGAGATCAGCCTGAGTATCAGACAGAGCAAGACCCTATCTACAGAAAAGGGAAAAAAAAATAGATGGACATGGTGATGAATATAGGTAGGCAGTCTGAGCTACTAGGAAGGCTGAGGAGGAAAGGAAGATTGTTTAAGCCTAGGAGATTGAGATTAGTGAGTTATGATCACACTGGTCTGCACTCTAGCCTGAGTGACAGAGGGAGACCTTGTCTCTAAGAAGAGAAAAATCCTCTAAACTCAGAACACCAAACTTTCTTTAAATCAGAATATTTTTTAAAGTAAGAAAGCCAGGCTGGGCTGCAGAGTAACACTAGTAAATACCTGCTAAAGACACATCAAAATTAAAAAAATCTAAGAAAGTGGCTTGGTGCCTGTGGCTCAAATGTCAGCCACATACACCTGACCTGGCGGGTTTGAATCCAGCCTGGACTGCCAAACAACAATGATGGCTGCAACCAAAAAATAGCTGGGCATTGTGGTGGGCGCCTGTAGTCCCAGCTTGAGGCCAAAGAATCGCTTGAGCCCAGGAGCTGGAGGTTGCTGTGAGCTATTATGCCATAGTACTTTACTCAGGGGAACAACTTGAGGCTCTGTCTCAAAAAAAAAAAAAAGCTAAGAAAGTGAAGAATTATTCATTAGAAATAACCCGTAGAGTATTCTTACAATGGAAAACTATACAGCTAATAAAAAATGAACTATAAGCCAGGAGCTTATAGTCCTTGCATTCTGGGAAGCTGAGGCAGGAGGATTCCTTGAGCTTAGGAGTTTGAGACCAGCCTGAGCAAGAGTGAGATGTCTCTACCAAGACTGCTGGGCACTAGCAGGTGCCTATAGTACCAGCTATTAGGAGGCTGAGGCAAGAAGACTGCTTAAGTGCCAAGAGTTTGAGTTGCTGTGAGCTATGACGTCACAGCACTTTATCCAAGGTGACAAAGTGAGACTGTCTCCAAAAAAAAAAGAAAAAGAAAGAAAACCAAGAATAAATGGTACCTACCACTATGGAATGGCATCTAAGATTTATTAAGTGAAACAAGCAAGATACCATAAAGACAAACATATAGACCAGTGAGATAGAACAGAGAACCCCAAAGTAAACCCTTTAGTTAGTCAAATAATTTTTGACATGGGTGCCAAGAAACAGGGAAAGGACATTTTTTTAAATAGATATTGCCAAGAAAACTTGATACGCACATGCAAATTAAGAGTGGACCCGAGGCTTGGCGCCTGTGGCTCAAGTGGTTAAGGCGCCAGCCACATACACCTAAGGTGGCGGGTTCGAATCCAACCTGGGCCTGCCAAACAACGATGGCTGCAACCAAAAAAAAAAAAAAAAAAAAAAATAGCCAGGCGTTGTGGCAGGCGCCTGTGGTCCCAGCTACTTGGGAGGTAGAGGCAGGAGACTTGCTTGAGCCCAGGAGTTGGAGGTTGCTGTAAGCTGTGATGCCATGGCACTCTACCCAGAGGGACAGCTTGAGGCTCTGTCTCAAAAAAAAAAAAAAAGAAAAAAAAAGGAGTGGACCCGGGTGGCACCTGTGGCTCAAGGAGCAGGGCACAGGCTCCATATGCTGTAGGTGGTGGATTCAAACCCAGCCCCCAGTCAAAAACTGCCCCCCCCCCAAAAAATAAAATAAAAGAGTGGACCTTTAGCTAATATACAAAAATTAGCTCAAAATGAACCAAATAGCTAAAAGTTTATTTCTTTATAAAAGAAAACAAGGCAAAAGCTTTACAATGTTTGATTGATGTGTCAGTTCTTAGATAGGACATTAGGGGCACAGGCAGCAGAAGAAAAAGCAGACAAAGTAAACTTTATGAAAATTGAAAAACTTTGTGTATCAAAAAAAGACAAAGTATAGAACAGAAGAAAAAATTTATATATCATATATCTGATAAGGGATTAACATCCAGAATATAAAGAGAAATTCTAAACTTAGCACACACACAGACATAATTCAAAAATGGGCAAGATTTAAACAGACATTTCTCCAAAAATAAATAAGTACAAAAATAGCCACCAAGCGAATGAAAAGATGCTCAACATCACTGATCATTAGAGATAGTATAGTAGGATGGCTACTGTCAAAAAAATTAGTGCTAGCAAAGACACAGAGAAGCTAGAACCTTTGTGCACTGATGGGGGAAAGTAAAATGGAATAGTTGCTGTGATAAACATTATGGGAAGTTTCTCAAAAAGTGAGAAACAGAATTACTATGTGATACAGCAACTTCACTCCTGAGTATATACCCAAAAGAACTGAAAGCAGAATCTCACACTGCTGTTTAGTCTAAAAAAGGAATGAAATTCTGACACTTGCCAACAATATGGGTGAACTTTGAGGACATTCTATGTAAAATAAGCCAACTATAAAAAGACAAATACGGCTCGGCGCCTATAGCTCAACCGGCTAAGGCGCCAGCCACGTACACCTAAGGTGGCAGGTTCGAATCCCCAGCCCGGACCTGCCAAAC
>NW_003852418.1:10631641-10635233 GCF_000181295.1 Otolemur garnettii | reverse complement strand
AAAAAAAAAAAAAAAAAAAGACAAATACCATACAATCCCAATTATACGAGATATTTATAATACAGTTAAAAATGCTTAAGATAGGCTCAGCGCTCATAGCACAGCAGTTATAGCGTCGGCCACATACATTGAGGCTGGTGGGTTCAAACCCAGCCAAGGCCGGCTAAACAACAACTGTACCAAAAAAAAAATAGCCAGGTGTTATGGCAGATGCCTGTAGTACCAGCTACTTGGGAGGCTGAGGCAAGAGAATAGATTGAGTCCAAGAGTTGAAGGTTGCTGTGAGTTGTGATGCCACAGCACTCTACCCAAAGTGACATAGTTAAGACTCTTGTGTCAAAAAAACAACAAAAAAACACCACTTAAGACAGTAAACTTTGGGGAGGCGCCTATGACTCAGTGAGTAGGGTGCCAGCCCCATATACCAAGCAAGGGTGGTGGGTTGGAACCCAGGCCCAGTCAAACTGCAACAAAACAACAACAAAAAAAGATAGTAAACTTTGTTATGTGTATTTTACCACAATTTCTTAAAATTGGGGAAAAAAGGTACAAAACTATATAGTATGCTCTCTTCCACATAGCAACAGGGAAAAATACAAATACATAGAATAGTTATTAATTCTATATACAAAAATAGGTAGTAAAAATAAACCAAACTTCAATTAAAAATTGTTTCCTACAGTGGTTCTCAACCTTCCTAATGGCATGACCCTTTAATATAGTCCCCAACCATAAAATTAATATTCATAGCAAGGAAAAAATAGGCTTGGTACCATAGCACAGTGGTTATGGTGCAAGCCATGTACATCGAGGGTGGTAGGTTTGAACGTGGCCACCGTCACCTAAACAACAATGACAACTGTAACAAAAAATAGCCAGGTGTTGTGATGGGTGCCTGTGGTCTCGGCTACTTGGGAGGCTGAGGCAAGAGAATCTCCTAAGCCCAAGAGTTTGAGGTTGCTGTGAGCTGTGATGCCAAGGCACTGTACCGAGGGCGACACAGTGAGACTATCTCAAAAAATAAATAAATAAATAAATAAATAATAAAAAAGAGTAAGAGAGGTCATATCCCTTATTATAGAGAAAGATCCTTTGTGGTAGAGAGGAAAATTCCTCTTTCCTATCAACTATTCAGAGATTGACACCAGTGACCTTTTACTACACAGTGAACTAGTGGGGATTAACACCCCTCTAGGAATCTGTGTGTGACCATAAACAGGTGGCTGCCCCCACACAAGGCTCAAGTTTTGGATTCTCAATGCTTCTCAGACCCTTAAAGTTAATGATTACAGAAACAATAGGAGCTGACATGCTTGCTCAGAGAAACTGTTGTCGTCTTTGTTCCCTTCCTTAGTTAACCTTCTGGGCTACATGAGTAAATAGCCTTCAATAAAAGCTCAGTGGTAACTGCGTAGGTGGCTCACACCTGTAATCCTAGAACTCTGGGAGGCTAAAGTGGGTGGGTTGCCTGAGCTCACAGGTTCGAGACCAGCCTGAGCCAAGAGTAAGACCTTTCCTCTAAAAATAGCCAGGCGTTGTGGCAGGAGCCTATAGTCCCAGCTACTTGGAAGGCTCAGGTAGAACTACTTGAACCCAAGAGTTTGAGGTTGCTGTGAGCTATTACACCACAGCACTCTATCAAGGGTGACAAGTGAGACTCCATCTTGAAAGAAAGAAAGAGAAAGAAAGAAAGAAAGAAAAGAAAGAAAAGAAAGAAAGAAAGAAAAGCTGAGTGGAACACTGGGTGCCACCACTGTGAACCCCACAAGCTAGTGGTGGTCCCCTGTGCTCCAACCTTTGGAAATTCTATTCTGCGTGTCTTGTCTTTGTCTCCTGTTGTTTCTAACTTCACTTTGCCTCAGCCCACCACTGCCATCTGCCCCCAGCATGATGGAAAGTTGTTCTTCACCTGAATCCACTGGTCACGCTTAGTATCACTAACAGTGGACAACCAGACGCTGTCTATGTCTTGATGAAGTGAAACAAAGTACAACTACGATGCTTTCTCGGCCCCCTCTAAAGGAATCTAAATCTAATACAGCCTCCAGACCTCCTACTATGGAAATACAGCTGACTACAGAGATAAAATAAACTGCAGGTGACCCATGAACAATATGAAACGCATGGGTCCACTTATACACATTTTCCCCGTTAACCAAATAAAAATTGAAAATACAATATTTAGGGGCGATGCCTGTGGCTCAAGGAGTGAGGCATCAGCCCCATATACCGGGGGTGGCAGGTTCAAACCCGGCCCTGGCCAAAACTGCAAATAAATAAATAAATAAATAAATAAATAAATAAAATAAACATAATAAATTAAAAAAATACAATATTTAGGCTCAGCACCCATAGCTCAGTGATTAGGGTGTAGGCCACATACACCAGGGCCGGTGGGTTCGAACCCAGCTAGGACCTGCTAAACAACAATGACAACAACAACAAACAAACAAACAAACTAGGAAAATTAAGCATGGTCTGAAATCCTACACTATTTGTTAGATGCTGCTATCAAATATAACTGAACAAAAGGGAGAAGCTATATATACTAACACTCTTAAGCAATTAAGTGGCATACAACAAATACAAAGCTACTTACTTGATTCCTAAAAATCATAATGTATTTGATACCATCAGCTTTAAGGACAGGAAATTCATTCACTATTAAGAAATAAAAAGTCATAGTTACATAAGTGGTAAAGGCTATTACTCTAAATTAATGACATTATTAGAGTTTAAGAAAATGATAACTAAAATGTCAAGTAACAGAAGCATAGCTAATTATATAACAAATACTATGTAGCCATTAATTCTAAATAATTTTAGAATTATAATTTTATTTTTCTCCTTGCTTTTAAGTTTCATGATAAATGAACAAGTATTCTTAAATAACTGAATAAAAATGATGTGGATGATGTGGACATGCACCAATAATATTATCTACATGTTCAGAACTGCAGCTATTCTAAATTAAAAACATCTCGCTATGCTATACTTTAAATTACTCTAGTGGTGGGCAAATAAATTAGTGAAAGGGACGGAACATTGGCTAATAGTTAATAATTCTCGAAGTTGGATGACGATCACACAGAAGCTCACTGCAACATTCTCTGTACCTCTTGTGGTATATAAATTTCCTATACAAAATGTTCCTCAAAAAAAAAAAAGAGGAAATATATCTGAATCTAGATCAACGTACTCATAAATGTTGGAAGCCATCCTTAATATTTATCAGTTTCATATACTTTGAAGGGTTCAATTCTTTTTTTTGAGACAGTCTTAATTATGTTGCCCTCGGTAGAGTGCTGTGGCATCACAGCTCACAGCAACCTCAAACTCTTGGGCTTAAGCAATTCTCCTGCCTCAGCCTCCTGAGTAGCTGGGACTCTAGGTGCCCACCACAATGCCCAACAATTTTTTTGTTGCACTTGTCATTGTTGTCAGGTTGGGTTCAAACCCACCAGCTCCAGTGTATGTGGCTGGTGCCCTAGCTGCTGAGCTACAGGCGCTGAGCCTGAAGTGTTCAATTCTTTTTTTTTTCTTTTTTTTTGAGACAGAGCCTCAAGCTGTCCCCCTGGGTAGAGTGCCGTGG
>NW_003852418.1:10628323-10629962 GCF_000181295.1 Otolemur garnettii | reverse complement strand
AAAAAAAAAAAAAAAAAGAAAAAGAAAAAAAGAAAAAAAGATTGGCTCAGTGCCTGTAGCTCAAGCGGCTAGGGTACCAGCCATATACACAGAGCTGGCGGGTTCGAATCCAGCCTGGGCCTGCCAAACAACAGTGACAACTATAACCAAAAAATAGCAGGGCGTTGTGGCGGGTGCCTGTAGTCCCGGCTACTTGGGAGGCTGAGGCAAGAGGATCGCTTAACCCCAAAAGTTTGAAGTTGCTGTGAGCTGTGATGCCACAGCACTCTACCCAGGGTGACAGCTTGAGACTCTGTCTCAAAAAAAGAAGAAAAGATTTTATTAAATAAAAGGAATAACTGCAATAAGGACAGGAGCCAGTGTTTTGAGTATGATGGTGATAGAGACTTATTATAATGACTTTTGACTATTTCATTGTGTAACAAAAAGCAAATAAAAGTGCAGGTATCATATCCTAAAATGTATAAAAGAAAAAATTTTGCAACTCACCATTAGCTGATTTTAAATCAGGAAGGATGTGATTCACAAAGAACTCAGTCAGGTTTACAAGTTCATTTGCTTGTGTGATTCCATGCTGAAAAGCAAAACTTGTAATAGTAAGTAACACCAAATACCTGTATATATCTACCACGATAGAAATTTAAGACCAACACTTCAAAACACAAGCTGCTTATTTATAAAATAGGCCTATATTAATAGACAGTAAAGAAACTTCTCTAAATCAAAGAATTGCTAAATATAGGTTTAGCACATTTACATACTAGGTCTCAACTAAGGTAACTAGTGTGGCATAGGTCAACTTTTTGGTCCATTAGAAAACTTAATTGCTTAATACAGAAACAAAAACTCTAATCAAAATTAATAGGCTATCTGTCTGAGTAGGCTGTTATTATCAGAGATTTTTTTTCTTTTAGAATTCTGTATTTACCAATGCCTTTTTCAGAAATGAAACCACATTATAAATATTTACCTTCTGTGTTTGAGCTTTTGATGCCAAAGACGTCACTAGATAAATGGCTGCATCTTTGTGTTTCCAGTTGACAGAAGGATTTTTTGCATATTCCTGCAGCATGGAGTTAACATAACCAGAGAAGATTCCTGTCACGGGGCCCTCAAAAAACTTGCATAATCCTCGTACCAGATCACAAGCAGCCCTGCGTCTAGTATCAATATCTAAGAATGAAAAGGAAGTGTATCACGGGAGGAAGAAACAACCACTGACAGCCATGTGATACCAATCAGCAACACAAATAAGGAAAAAACCTTATTTTCCTCCTATAAGAAACACAAAATGAGAATGAAACTAAAGAGGTCATAGAATTGCAGAAAATATTACTAAGCATATAAGAAGGAAAAGACAAATGATTCAACTTTTGATACTTTCATGTAGCTTACATAAGGGCTGCTTTTTAACACAAACAGTTGTTTTTTTTTTTTTGCCGTTTTTGGCCAGGGCTGGGTTTGAACCCACCATCTCCATCATATGGGGCTGGACGCCCTACCCTTTTGAGCCATAGGCACCGCCCGGAAAACAGTTCTCAATGAAAGTCAGCTGAAATGACACTCTTATTCCTAACTTCCACTTTCCCCCATATTCACTAGAAAGAGAACAGTCTTTTTCCTTTTTTTTTTTTTTTTT
>NW_003852418.1:10624690-10627820 GCF_000181295.1 Otolemur garnettii | reverse complement strand
ACACAATGGCCCTTTGATTTTTTTTTTTTTTTTTGTAGAGACAGAGTCTCATTTTACTGCTTGGTAGAGTGCCATGGCGTCATACAGCTCATAGCAACCTCCAACTCCTGGGCTTAGGCGATTCTCTTGCCTCAGCCTCCCAAGTAGCTGGGACTACGGGCGCCTGCCACAGTGCCCGGCTATACTTCACATACTCTTAATTGTCATCTAGACAAGCAAATGCCACCCTGAAAGACTAGGATGTGGTAAGTCACACAGTTGGGATAGGCTCATTTGTTCTAATATGATAATGTCTCCAGCACTGGATTTCACCTCCAGCTTTCAAAAGTATTAAGGATCAATCTTAGTATACTAATTTTTAATTCTGTTAGAAAAGAACATTAAAAATGCAAATAACCTACCATAGTCACCATTATTTCATAAGTCATTTTAACAATAAAAAAGTAGGGAAGACAGTATCAGAATAAAGACCTTTTAAATTTATTCTTATGAAAACACAAAAGGAAATAAAACCTCACACCATATTGTCCTTAGTCTCATTTTGTTCTAGACATAAGTTGACACCCACTGAAATGACTGCTATGATATAAAACATAATCCCTTCTACATTCACTGCTTGCTCTTCATAAAAGAGCAAGTATATACAAACATAGGCTCTTAGGACTATTTTAAACTTTTTTACTTTGTTTTATGAGCCTACATAGTGCTTTAATATTTTAACCTTGAGCACAACTTAAGTGGGCTTCAGTCTTACATTTAAAAGCTATCACTTGTACTCTCAAGTCAACTGTTTAAAAAATGACTATTTGCCTTGGTGAAATACTTAAGCCAGATGCCTTCCCTAAATCATGGTGACAGTTTTATTTTCTTCTTAATAGAACAGGATTTAGTCTTCTGTAGTATTCCTAAGAGAAAACTCCACAATACACAACTAATGTGGCATCTGAGAGATGACACACTTTCTGTCTTGGTTTATAAAATAGCAATGGCATACAAATTTTATTTGGTAATGAAAGACTTAGACCAGGGGTACTCAAACTTTTTAAACAGGGGGCCAGTTCGCTGTCCCTCAGACCACTGGAGGGCCAGACTGCAGGCCCCCGGACGAGTCGGCTGCTAAGCAGGACAGGCAGTGGCAGCAAAAATACCCAGCGGGCCAGATAAATGTCCTACGTGGGCTGCAGTTTGAGCATGCCTGACTTAGACCAAATATGTTACATAAAGCAACAGAAGACATTAAATTTGTACTAACATATTTTAAAGAAACTGAGATTTTACTCCCCTGAAAAAGCTTTTACACTTTGCCATAATTACCTCTAAATTCCATGTTAGGTACAATAACCTTTTCACAGATACTTGTGAGCGTGTTCTGGTCCTCAAACAGATTCTTATAATGCGGTCTCTCACAAACTGAAGCCAGAAATTGAATCGCATTACTTACTAACTGGAACAAAACAGAAACAATCAGATTTTTAAAAGTGAAATTGAATAGTTTTATTTCTTGGGCAAGACAGAAAATGTCTTTTAATTATTTGTCTCCACCACCACCTTACCAAATCATATTTAACCTCTTGACCTGTTGTAACTAGTAAATTCCAGATGGCGGTGACAAAACGAGGCAGGTACCGTTGAAATTCTTCGTCATACTTCTGTGCATAGAGTGCAGCATTATCACAAATCTGGGATTTTAAAAGCTCCAATAAGCCTGCTTCCTCTTCATCCTTACATAAAAGAAAAGAGAAAACTCATACAACTCTAATGCTACCGTAAGTAAAGGGAGTAGATGAAATTCTCGATTCACTATTTCAAATTTAAATCCAAACCAGTTTTTGTAAACTACACCTACGCCACTATTTATCAAATCTCTCCCATTTATTAATCATTGAAGAGCAGGTTTCAAAAGTTTTCAAGCTGAATGAAGCCTTTTCTTGTGGTTGCTAAATTACAAAATATTTCCACACATATTAGATTAAAAATAATGTATTCACAGACTTTACATCTTTTGTATTAGCCCAGAGTCAGAGAACATTCCCTTTAGTAGATTATCACAAGAATGGAAAAGTATCCAATGTACTCAATACTAATGTGAAGCCAGCAGGCGAACTAATACATGCCCACAGAAGAGACACACTCAATTTCATTCAAGTTGGGGGGAAAGGGAAGGAGAGAGGCAGATTAGTGGGCTTAATGGACACAAAGTGAGGGTATATGGTACACCTGCTGAGTATGGGACACAACTACAACAGGACCCTCACCTAACAAACACTGTAACCTAATTGTTTGTACCCTCATATTATTCTGAAATTAAAAAAATAGTATATTCTTATAAAAACCCCAATAATTATACATTTAAAGTAGTTAACTGGATCATCTCGCTGCAGGAAACTCCTACCCAATAAAGTAATTTTATAAATTCTCAAAATAATGTTTTGGTTATATAATATTAAAGAACAATCTATCAAAGGTCAGCAAACTGTGGTCTACAGGCCAAATCCAGCCTGCTGCCCATCTGTGGAAAGAAAAGGTTTATTAAAACACAGCCACATAAACTGTCCATGCCTGCTTTCACAGAACTGCTGCTGGGTTACAAGGGTGTATGGACCTGCAAAGCTAAAAGTATTTACTACCTGGCCCTTTACAGGAAACGCATGCCAATCCCAGTCTAAACCATGATAGTGATTTATGTCGCTATAATAGCAAGCCAGAAATGCCTTTTGAGCTATTTTAGGTGCCAAGATAAAAAGAACTCCCTCACAGCAGGTTCCTCAAAGCATAAATATTAATGGATGTGAGATGATGCAAGGTAGCACACGGTCAACTGTGCTAACAGCTCTTGTGATAATCCAATCTAAAAAAATTCCTTTAGGGGTGAAGAAAAGCTTTGATTTCTGAAGGACTATTTTATCTCAAACTGGATAACATTACTGTACAGGAGCCACATCTTTTTCAAATTCTCTTTTACACAGCCCAATTCTGAGACAAAATCTGTTATACAATATTAATCATTCCCTTTCTGTATCCCACTCTCAAAATCTGATTTGAATCACCAATTCTAATTTTTATTTTAGCTGTTGTTGAAGTATTCTTAACATTTCATTTTATGGCTTTTGTTTCTTTTTTTTTTTGAGAC
>NW_003852418.1:10617713-10623670 GCF_000181295.1 Otolemur garnettii | reverse complement strand
AGCCGTCATTGTTGTTTGGCGGGTCCGGGCTGGGGATTCAAACCCGCCACCTTAGGTGTACGTGGCTGGCGCCTCAGCCGGCTGAGCTATAGGCACCGAGCCACTATGGATGACTTTTAAAAAAGAGGCTACCGGTGCGGCACTGGAGCTCAGTGAATAAATAGGGTGCCGGTCCCATATACCCAGGGTGGCGGGTTCAAACCCAGCCCCAGCCAAATTGCAACAAAAAAATATCCAGGCATTATGGCGGGTGTCTGCGGTCCCAGTTACTCGGGATGCTAAGGCAAGAGAATCACCTAAGCCCGGAGGTTGCTGTGAGCTGTGACTCCACAGCACTCTACCGAGGGTGACAAAGTGAGACTCTGTCTCTAAAAAAAGACAAAAAAAAAAAAAATAGAGGCTACCATTGGGCAGCCCCTGTGGCTCAGTGGGTTAGGGCGCCAGCCCCATATACTGAGGGTGGTGGGTTCAAACCCAGCCCTGGCCAAACTACAACAAAAAAATAGGTGGACATTGTGGTGGGCACCTACAGTCCCAGCTACTCAGGAGGCTGAGGCAAGAGAATCACCTAAATCCAAAAGCTGGAGGTTGCTGTGAGCTGTGACGCCACAGCACTCTACCAAGGGCGACAAAGTGAAACTGTCTCTAAAAAAAGAAAAGGGGCTACCATCACAGAGGTTTAAGTTTTGTTAGTATCTTCAATGACAATTTTAATAGTCACAATGTAAATACTCTCATGCTTTAATGTAATAAAATTGCTTTATCTGTACAGTGTGACATTAAGCCTGGCCCATGATAAGATTAATTCTATTTTCTACACATAACCAAATATGGAATATCAAACAAAATTAAGTATCATTTACAGTCTTGGAATTTTATGTATTAGCAATGCAGTAAGGTTTCAGAGGGTGCCAATTCTTAGTGTAAGAGAAAGGCTACTCAGGCAACATTTTAAATATACTTACATCAGTTTGTAGAAGCTTATTATCCAATGTTAAAAGTGTATGAAAATTATTCATCCACGTTTCCATATTATCTTCAAAAAATTCAGGAAGATCCTGAAGAATGAACATGAAAGAATAAAGATGACTTTGAGACTTTTTGACATTTTAAAGTATACTACTTATCAAGTTTTCCCACAACGCCAGACATTTTACAGATGCCTATAGGCTAAAGCCCAAACTCAGTCTGAACATTATCTATTCTGATAGGAATTTTCTGCTTCAGCTAGTTCTGGCAGCTGAGTAAGTCATTCAAACTTCTGCATCTGTCTGCTTTCACCATAAACAATGCCACTTCTATCTAGTTCTTGTCCCAACTTAAATCTTCCTTTAAGGTTTGGCTAAGCCTACACCAACTTTTCCTCACAAAATTCAGTGTTCACCAATACATCCCTTTTTCTTTCTAACTATTGCACTTAGGATAATATGACCACTAACCCAGGATCAAACTTACTGCCTTCTATGGGTGGGTACTGATTTCCTGTGGCAGAGTACTGTCTTCTTAATGAGGAATGATCCTCTCCTGCCCCCCAAGGTAAGTATTCTGCTTTTTTCCTTTGGTCTCCTTGGTTACGCTTCACAAGTTATCAAGAGCTCCATTTTACTTGACTTCTCAGTAGAATTCCAAAGAAGTAGTATTTAAGCAGAATGTTTCAAACTGCTGTCCAGCTGAACACTGATGTGCAACATGTTATTTTTGGTCATTCATCTCCTATTCTGAACCTATGAGAACCCAATTTCCTTTTAGGGAATGTTCTCCATGCCACTGTGAGTGTAGTCATGTTGTAAAGTTAAGTGTAGGTCCTGGCTACAAACAATGAAAAGGCCAGATCCTTCTTCCATCTCAGTGTAGCAACCCATACCAATTAATACCCCTTTCTCAGTCCTGGAGTTGGAAACTAATGATTCAAGAACAGAAAGAATTGGAGGCCACTAACTCAGGAGCAAAAGGGTGACCAGGCATTCCTTGCTATAACCCTGGCTGTGTTTCCTCTGAAATCACACTGGTTCTTGCCCTTTCAACACCTGGTACTTAAATCTTGTCTCCTCCATGCTTCCAATAAAAGTCCTTTTGAATATACTACTCAGGCACCCCTAAATAAAACATGGTTCCCCAATGTTAATACCCATGTAACTAGGCAAGGAGGAAGGTCTCAGAAATCTGGTTTCTAAGTGCCTTCAATAATATAGTATACAGGACGACTCTTTAAAACTATAAGTTAGGATGTGAGGTTTTCCTAACTCACTGACTACAAGAGAGTGCTACATTTTTCCATGAAACACCCATTAGCACCTCTAGAAACTACTGTAAAACGGAACACTATGGATGAAGAATGGGGGAAGCTAGGTGTGTTGGTTCATGCCTATAGTCTCCGCTATATGGGAGGCTGAGGTGGGAGGATCATTTGAGTCTAGGAATTCAAAACCAGCATAGGCAACATAAGGAAACCTTAACTTTCTTTTTTTATTTTAGAGAGAGTGACACTATGTTGCCCTTGGTAGAGTGCCATGGCATCACTGCAACCTCCAACTCTTGGGCTTAAGCCATTTTCTTGTCTCAGCCTCCCATGGAGGTTCTACATGCACCTACCACAACACTCAGTTATTTTTTGTTGCAATGTTATTGTTGTTTAACTGGCCTGGGTCAGGCTCAAACCCGCCACCCTCAGTGTATGTGGCTGGTGCCGTAACCACTGTGCTACAGGTGCTGAGCTAGGAAATCTTAACATTTAAAAAATAAAACTAAGGTAGGGAAAGATATCAGAAAAAACAATGCTGGCAGGAAGTCTTTATTAAGTAGAAAATTGTTTAAAGAATCAGAAGCAAAAAATCGAATGAAACTTACCTGAAAGTTTAAGCTGTAGAACAATTTTGAGATCAGAATCAGTGAAGAAAAAAGAATCCTCAGTGCAGAGGCATCATTTGCATGGGTACTGCAGAGCTCAATGGTGGCCTTGGAAAGGAATTTAGCAACATGGTTTTAGTGTATTGTAAATCTAGTATGTTGATTTTAGTAAAATAGCCTTGTACTACGCTGAGACTATTTATATTTCTTCTCCAAAATTTGGTTTTTAAATAGTAGTGTATAGTCATTGAAGAGATTCTGAAAAATAAGTTAAAGTATATATTTTTAAAATGTCCAAAATAGCACTACTAAAATCTAATATTAATATTCTGAATTACTTATTGTATCTTTCCAATCATCAGTGCATATATAAAATTATATTACTCTAAACTGTCTTTACATTCTCCAATTTATTTATTTATTTCTGAGGCAGTCTCAATCTGTCACCCTGGGTAGAGTGCTATGGCATCACCGTAACTCAGAACAACCTTACTCTCTTAGGCTCAAGAGATCCTCTTGCCTCAACTTCCAAAGAAGCTGGGACTACAGGTCCCTACCCTGGCTAATTTCTCTATTTTAGTATAGACAGGGTCTGGTCTCAAACTCCTGAGCTCTAGCAGTCCACCCAACTCAGCCTCCCAGAGTGTCAGGATTACAGGTGTAAGACACCTGGCCTACACACGCCAGCTAAGTAATACCATTGTCACCTGGCATTTAGGCTGTTTACAACTGTTCATTATTATAACTGCAATACAAAAATTTATAAAACTTTGCACACACCTCTGATTTAAAAGCTGGAAATTCTAGAGGTATTTTACCACGGCAGCACAGTTTGCTGTGAGCACAGGTTTTAGAAGCCAAAAAGACTTGTATACAACCTCAGCTCTACTATTCATAAGGAATATTGAGACAGATATTGTACTGAGCCCCAATTTCTGTATTTAATATAAGAACAATGTCTACCTTGAATAGAAAGTATAATTACATGAGAATATATATATACACACACACATATAAAAGGCCCTAGTCCTTTGTAGATACCTACTACATAAAAAGGACACTGAACAAATGTTACTTCCTTTATCTTAGACTTAGGCAGTATGAATACAAAGGTTTTCTTAATGAAACGCCAAATTTCAGTTTAAAAGCGAGTACCACATATATTCTAATGAACAGGACACTAGAGCCTTGAATTCAACATGCTTTGGCTGAGACTTTTAACATCATTATAAAGAAAAGTCTTTGCTACTTCAAATAAGTGGAAACAGTGATCTCATTTTGTCCAATTTTATATTTATGTATGTGTGTATGTATTTATTTGAGACAGAGTCTCAGTATGTTGCCCTTGGTAGAGTGCCTTGGTATCCCAGCTCACAGCAACCTCAAACTCTTGGGCTTACATGATTGTCTTGCCTCAGCCTCAAGTAGTTAGGACTACAGGCGCCCACCACAATCCCTGTCTATTTTTGGGTTGCAGTTGCCATTGCTTTTAGCAGGCCCTGGCCAGGCTTGAACCCACAGCCTGGGTGTATGTGGCTGGTGCTCTACTCACTGAGCTATGGGCACTGAGCCTCCAATTTTATTTTTTAAAATAAAAATGTACCACTAGTAAGATATCCTAACCACGAAAAACCCTATGTATGTATGTTCTTCATTTTTATTGCTAATATCATAAAAATTTCCCTTTTGAAAATAAGAAATAGCTTTTCTATAGTCAGCAAAACTAGGTTTGAGGCCTTGCTCTCTTTTTTATTAGTTGTTTAAAAATGAACCTTTTTTTCTCATCAAAAAAGAAAGGGTAACAATACATTTCTTTATCATATAAGATTCTCAAAGACCAAGAACATGTTTAAAAGAGAAGCCTATTCATTGTGAAATAACGTACAAACCTAAAGTAAACTCTACAGTCAAATTAAAATGTGCACTGGACCTCTCTGAAACATGGGCATTTCACGACAAAAAGGTGGATCTCTTTCACTTGAGCGAAATATTCAAAGTAAGGGAGCCAATTAAAAAAAAAAAACCCACAATAAAATGTTGGTAATTGTTAAACTTGTGTAATAATAGTACTTTATCAGAACATCTTCATTGTGTAGGTTTGAAACTTTTCAACAGAAATGCTGCTCTAAACATTACCTAGCAAATAAACTTTCAAAGTGTTCACTGAAAATGGATACAAACATTTAAGCAATTTAAAAGACTAAGTAATTAAAAAATATTACCAAGATGTTATTCCATACCTTAAATAGATTAGTCAAAGGCAAAGCAAAGGCATCCAGAACAAGTTTAATTTCAGTCCATAACTCATTTGACTTAAATTCATGACGGTATCTAGAAAATTAAGGTAATGTAGATATAAATTCAGAAGTTTTTGTTTACTCACTTTATATCTTAAAGGATCAACTGTGACAGATAAATGTGATTAGACATTTACCACTAGATGGCTTCCTGAAATTTAAAGAGAATTCTTGGTTTTGTTTTTAAAGGAATCAAGCAGTTTATGAAGACCAGGTATTTCACAGGTGATAGGGCAATATGAAATATTCTACTTGAGAAGAAACAAACACAATAATAAACTGAGGTGTATGCTCTTATTCTAGGATGCTCATATTCAAAGGAGTTACAACAATCATAAAGAACTATACAATCAAATAAAATTTTAAAAAGTAATTTAAAAATACGAATCTGTACATCAATACCTTTTAAATAATGAATGTGCTGTACGGAGGACTCCATTAATAACATGGAAATCTCCACTCTGAAAGCGATTCACCATTTCCGTCAGTAAGTCAGGCCATTTCTGAGGAAAATCTTCTCTGCCAATAATGCTAATAGCATCACTTAACTGGGGGAGGAAAGAATTAATTAGGTGAGAGTCTTACAGAGGAAATTACCCAAAAAGCAGAGCTACATTACCTGCTTCTGAATTTGCTCTGGGCTGCTGAGCATCAGGTGCACTATGTTGCCTTTAATGGCTACTCGGTCAGCTTCGCAAATCTTGTTTGGTTCATCTTCAACCTGAAAGCAAAATATCAATGAGAAAGTAACCCAATATCCATATTTATATCCATATGGTTTTAGATAAAACAGAACTACTTTTTTTTTTTTTT
>NW_003852418.1:10610950-10616919 GCF_000181295.1 Otolemur garnettii | reverse complement strand
GCGCCTGTAGTCCCAGCTACTTGGGAGGCTGAGGCAGGAGACTCGCTTGAGCCCAGGAGTTGGAGGTTGCTGTGAGAGTGATGCCATGGCACTCTATCCAGGGGGGGGATAGCTTGAAGCTCTGTCTCAAAAAAAAAAAAAAAAAAAATTTCAGAGCTGAGTGCAATAGGTCATGCCTGTAATCCTAGCACTCTGGGAGGCTGAGGTCAGACATTTGAGACCAGCCTGAGCAAGAGCAAGACCCTATTTCTACACCCCCATCATTCCCCCCAAATTAGCCAGGCATGGTGGTATACATCTGTAGTCCCAGCTACTTGGGAGGCTGAGGCAAGAAGATCCCTTAACTCTGGGAATTTGAACTATGATGCTATGATGATACCACTATACTCTAGTCAGATGTCAGAACAATGCTCTGTCTCAAAAAATGAACAACAACAACAAAAAACACACAAGTCACACACATTCTAGCTATCTAAGTTACGAAGTTGAAGAAATCTATATAAATTAAAATGAAATAACAGAAGCTTTGGCAAAGAGTCTTTAATTTTGTCTTTGCATCTGAAACTTTTAAGAATACTCTTCATATAAATTTTATAAACAAACAGGGTATTAAATTACATATGAAACTTTAAGAGTACTGTTCATAAAAATCTTATAAACATACAAGGTATTAAATTACATATTCACAAATTACTTACAATTCTCCAGTTCCTCTTAATATAGTTTTTGAATGTTACTGAAGCACACACTTTGATGACATTATCCTGAGACTTCTCTAGTAATGTTAAAAGCAATAGTGGATAATTCTGATTTCCTTCTACAGATTCAAGAAATTTCTCAGCTGTAAAATAAAATTTTCATGTTACTATATTACCATCAAGTTCTTTCCACTGCACATATATATGAACTGTGTATATCTTTAACTTAAGGATCAAAAAATGAAAAAGATTGGCTTGGTGCCCATAGCTCAGTGGTTAGGGCACCAGCCACATACACCGAGGTAGGCGGGCTTGAACCCAGCCTAGGCCTGCTAAACAACAATGACAACTGCAACCCCCAAATAGCCGAGTGTTGTGGTGGGTGCCTATAGTCCCAGCTACTTGGGCGGCTGAGGCAAGAAAATCGCTTAATTAAGCCCAAGAGTTTGCGGTTGCTGTGATGCCACGGCACTCTACCAAGGGCGACATAGTGAAACTGTCTCAAAAAAATAAAAAGATTAAGGTACTTTCTCTTAGGGGTCTATCATGGGTCTATAGGGCCTTACTTCTCTTATCTATTAAATGGATTATATATAATGTTCTGTTAAATTTACATAATGCTTTATTTACCAACCACTTTGCCATCTATTAACTCACCTGATTTTCACAAACCTATTAAATGGCCTAAAGAAATCATTACCCTATCTAAAGGAGAAGCTGCTTCCCAGAGAGACTGATTTTAGTGCAAAAGTCATATAGCTGTGTCTTGTTCCAGAAAGGATTATCGTTATTACTATTAGTAGTAACATTCTTTTATAGGATGATGAAGAACAAATGAATTCATTCATGCTAATATGTATTATTACACATACAGGTCCAGTGATTTACTTACATAGATTATTTCAAAGTTGTCCCCCAAAAGGCAGATAGTATTATTCTCATTTTTTTTCTTTTTTTTTTTGAGACGGAGCCTCAAGCTATCCCCCTGGGTAGAGTGCCATGGCATCACGCTCACAGCAACCTCCAACTCCTGGGCTCAAGCTTGAGCCACAGGCGCCGAGCCTATTATTCTCATTTTAAAGTCAAAGTCACTGAGCTTAAATAACTTATGCAAGATTATGCTGCTAGAAGCTTTCATTACAGAAAAGGTTTCAGTTCAGTTTTTTTTTCCCTATCTTACCAGCCCTAAGATTTCTTCTCAAACTAAAACTTCTGAATACCAGCAATTAATTTACACAAAGGTTTTACCAACATATTTTCAGTCCATATTACATTTTGGAATAAATTTCTGACATCTACTGATCACATAATGGTGGTGGTATAGTATTTCTTTTTTTTTTTTTTTTTTTTTTGGAGACGGAGCCTCAAGCTATCCCCCCTGGGTAGAGTGCCATGGCATCACACTCACAGCAACCTCCAACTCCTGGGCTCAAGCGAGTCTCCTGCCTCAGCCTCCCAAGTAGCTAGGACTACAGGTGCCCGCCACAACGCCTGGCCATTTTTTGGTTGCAGCCATCATTGTTGTTTGGCGGGCCCAGGCTGGGGATTCGAACTCGCCACCTTAGGTGTATGTGGCCTGGCGCCTTAGCCGTTTGAGCCACAGGTGCCGAGCCGGTATAGTATTTCATTTACGTTTCCTATTTTAAGCTTCAAAAGGCAATACTCATCCCAAGATTCTGGTATTTTAAAAAAAGGTATTTAATAATAATATTGAATACCTTCCCTCTTTCTGGATTAAAGAATTTAATTAACATTCTTAAACTGCCCTGCTGTTGTGTTTACCATATTTTTCTCAAAGGATGAGGACAACTGAACTGAAAAACGTTTTTCAGGAAAGGATATACTACGGTTCTGTATGAGTACAGAAGCCTTTGGTTGTTTCCTCCTAGTTAGTGGTCAGCATTCTGTACAGGGCAATACACTATATCCATGATTTGGGGGAAAAGCCCATATAAATTGCCAAGTCTCTCCTAAATTGTAATCAGCATCTCAAAAATGATCTTGAGAATAAGTCTATTCCTTTTTGTGTTCATTTCCTTCAGCTTACAGAATTGTTATATTGACATGTTTCTGTATACTCAGAGCTTTAAAAAGGTCTTCTGGGTCAGACACAGTGGCTCATGTCTATAATCTCAGCACTGTGGGAGGCTGAGGCAGGAGGATTGCTTGAGCACCAGAGTTTGAGACTAGCCTGAGGAACACACCACGACCTTGTTTCTAAAAAAATGGAAAAAAAAAAAGAAAAGAGAAGAAAAGCCTTCTAGTTTATCCATGCCACTGTTATACCCCAATAATCAAGGGAGCATAGTAGTATCTGTAAGCTGGGATCAAGCACATATTTCAATCTCTATAAACATGCTGAGTCAATCTAGTACCAATCTTTGGGAAATGCCATGTTCAGAACTTTTTCCCCAGAGACACCAGTTTATTTCTATATTCTGTCCTGGATTGATAAAGCAACAGACCCATCACCTTACAAAGACATGTTATTAAAAATTATTTTTAACAGACATTGTTGGCAAAAGCTTTCAGAGGAAGTCTAAGAAGATTAGAGTCATTAATTTCCCTTTATCCAGGAACACATTACTTCTGTAAGCGCTAATGGGAAAACCAATTTACCCTTTCAGAAATCACAAAGACTTTTCTAGAATAGGATGGATGAACTAATGTTTATGATCCTATTATATATAATGTATAATTTCATACACATACACACTCATTTGTACCTTCACAGAATCCTTCCATAACCTCTGACGTGAGTATGTACATGTAAACAAAGCAGCAGTTTAACTGTTTCTGGATAATACGGCTTACATCAAATATCAACAACTGACTGCTCACAAGATACATGAAGCCCCCAGAAGTAATTTGTTTTCTTTGCACTGTTTCAAAATTTTCTGAAGCTAGTTGGTATCATTTAAAAATGAGGGTGCTTCTCATAAATATTCTTATTTTTCAAGCAAAATTCATCTTCCGAAACTGGTTTGGATCCCCAAAGTTAGCTAGTTCCAAACAATATTTACGTTTTAAATCAAGGTGTGCACTTCACTATGTGATATTACCACTTGGCCTGCTTCAATTATCTTTACATCTGACTCCTGCGAGCATCTGAGTTCAAAATACTAAGCGTATGCTAAGTTTCTAATGGAAACTGGTCAAATCCAGGAGGGGGGAAAAAAAACTCTAGGTCTTAAAATCTTAATTAAATCAAACCCAACCGGGAGATTAAGAGATAGTATCTGATTCCTTGGTTTTATTCATTTAATCACTTTTTAGGCAATTACTCTCATCCCAATGTCCTAATTATTGTATCTCTAAAGCAGGCAGATTTTAAGCTGGGATTTCCGGAAAGGTCAAGGGACAAAGCATTTTAAACATATTTTTTTCTTACCAACACACAGGTCTAATATCCCTAATTTTTTATCCTTAATCTAGTATTTTTTAATCCCAGAAGATACTAAATCCAAAAACATACTTATTACAGCAGCTGTAAGTAGCCAATCACACACTATAAACTATGCCTGACAATCCAAGTATGAAGCATTTTTTAACTTTACAAATAAGTAGATTTCACAGAGGCTTCTCTCCCCTGTTCTTCAAAAACTAGTCAACCACAAAACATTTATTTTCTTTACCTGGACGTCTGATAGCAGGATCAGGATCAAGGGTTTTCTTTAAATATTCTGTTAGTGTTTGTAAATTTGCATCGCTGAGCTCCATTGCTATAGAATCTAAAATAAAAAATGAGGTTTGGGTAATTGGTCACTTCAGGACACAGTACATTAAAAATCCTTTTATTGGCTGGGCACAGTGGCTCACGCCTGTAATTCTAGCACTCTGGGAGGCTTAGGTGGGTGGATTGCTTGAGCTCATGAGTTCAAGATCAGACTGAACAAAAGGGAGATCCCCCCCATCTCTACTAAAAATAGAAAAACTGAGGTAGGAGGATTACTTGGGCCAAAGAGTTGGAGGTTGCTATGAGCTATGATGCCAGGGCACTCTACCCAAGGCAATAGCTTGAGACTGTCTCAAATAAATAAATATATAAATCTTTTTATAGGGCAGGTGCAGTGGCTCACACCTGTAATCCTGGCACTCTGGTAGTCTCAGGCAGGTGTTCCAAGACGGCCTGATCAAGAGTGAGACTCTGTCTCTTCTAAAAATAGAAAAATTAGCTGGGCATAGTGGCAGGTGTTTGTAGTTCCAGCTACTTGGGAGGCTGAGGCAAGAGGATCTCTTGAACCAAAGAGTTTGAGGTTGCTGTGAGATATGATACCACGACACTCTACCTGGGGGACCAGAGTGAGATTCTGTCTCGGAAAAAAAAAAAATGCTTTTATCTGCCTCAGCAACATAGCAAGAACAGAAGGCTTTTGTGGCTAATATTTCTTTAATGAAACAAATTATATACTGACATTAAACAAACAAGTTTACATACTGACATAAATAAAAACTGTATTTATAACCTCAGCAGTTCAGGCCAAATTTTGCTATCAAATGAGTTTGCCACAACTTGTGAAAAAACAACAAAAAAGCCCCTCAGTTTATTGACATTTGGATTTCAAGACTATAGGAAAGGAATTGTAGGCCTACATTTGGCATTTCAGTTGTGTCTTATCTTCCCAACTAGTGGGCACACTCCTTTAAGGGCAAAAACTTGGTTGCTTATTGTCATAGACTCTTACTCTTTTTAATTTTATTCTTGTTTTTTTTTTTTTTGAGACAGAGTATCACTTTATCACCTTCGGTAGAATGCCGTGGCATTATAGCTTACAACAGCCTCAAACTCGGGCTCAAGTGATTCTTTTGCCTCTGGAGTAGTTGGGACTACAGGTGCCCACCACAACGCCCAGCTATTTTTAGAGATGAGGTCTTGCTCTTGCTCAGGCTGGTGTCGAACTGATGAGCTCAGGCAATCTGCCCTCCCAGGAATGAGCCACTGCACCTGATAATTCTCTCTTCTTCAATAGCACTTTGGGAACATGGATTTTTCTCCAATATAATCAATCTTCCAAGCTTGAACTTATCTTTGAGCTTTTGCACTTTCTATTCCTTCTGCCTGGAATGCCCTCTTATCCTTTCATGACTAGTTTCTGCAAAAACACCATCTCAAATAAGACTTCTTTGCCTGTCACATCATTTTTCCCTTGTCACTATCTGAAATTATCTAATTTATTTGTGTTCTTGTTTCTTTCTTTCTTTTTTGAGACACAGCCTCAAGCTGTCCCTCTGGGTAGACTGTCATGGCATCACAGCTCACAGCAACCTCCA
>NW_003852418.1:10595840-10610851 GCF_000181295.1 Otolemur garnettii | reverse complement strand
TCATTGTTGTTTGGCGGGCCCAGGCTGGATTCAAACCTGCCACCTTAGGTGTATGTGGCTGGCGCCTTAGCCACTTGAGCCACAGGCGCCAAGACTGTGTTCTTGTTTCTTTCATTCACTGGAATATAAACTTCTCAAGGGAGGGGACCTTCTCAATTTTTGTGTCTTCATTGTAGCCACAGATTTTAAATGGATTCACAATAAAGTTATTAAATGAATAAAGAAACAAATTAGTTTTACAACTAGAGCATTGCTCTCACATCCATCCAATCCTGTACAGAAAATGGTTTCCCTCTGCCCCAGATCCCAAATAGCAGAAATCAGAGCAACCAGAAGGGAGAAGAGATTCCTTTGCATCAATAGAAAGAAGTGAAAGATAAAAGGTTGCTGGGTGAGATGGCTCATGCCTGTAATCTTAGCACTTTAGAAGGCTAAGAGGGGAGGACTGCTTGATGCCAGTTCACCACCAGCAATGCAGTCAGACCCTGTCCCTATAAAAAATCATTAACTGGGTGTGGTGGTGTGCCCCTGCAGGTCCAGCTACTTAGGAGACTGAGGCAGGATAGTGTGAGCCTAGAAATTCAAGATTATAGTTTATAGTGAGCTGTGATCAGATCACTGCACTGTAGCCTGGGCAATAGAGAGCCAGTCTCTAAGAAAAAAATATAAGACACAAAGTCTAAAGAATTCAAGGTAAAGAGGAGAAAAAAAGCACTGATGAAATCCCCTCCTGTGCCTCCACACAAGAATACTTGCCCATCTACATGCACATAAGGCAAGCACATGTGGGGTGGCACCATACAAAAGCAAGCATGACAGACAAGATCCTTGCCCTCAAAGAGCTTACATCCTAGCAGCTAAGAAAAATATGTAACTGGGGAGAAAGGCAAATACTATGAATAAATCAAACGAGCAGATTCTGGAGAAGAGCCTAGGGAAAGAAGTCCTTAGCCAGGTTGGTCAGAGGAGGCCTAAGGTAAGAGAAACTTGGAGCCAGCTGGTCTTGCAAGGATCTGATGTTGGTAATTTCCACACAAACGAAAGGCAAGTGCAAATGCTTTAAAGCAGAAATGAGGGCTCGGCGCCTGAAGCTGAAGCAGCTAAGGCACCAGCCACATACACCAGAGATGGCGGGTTCGAATCCAGCCCAAGCCCCCCAAACAATGACAACTACAACCAAAAAACAGCCGGCGCTGTGGTGGGGGCCTATAGTCCCAGCTATTTGGGAGGCTGGGGCAAGAGAATCGCTTAAGTCCAGGAGTTGGAAGTTGCTTTGAGTTATGATGCTATGGAACTCTACCCAGGGCGACAGCTTGAGGCTGTCTCAAAAAATAAATAAATAAATAAACAAAGTAGAAATGAGACTCGGATATTTAAGAAAGGTGAGTATAGCTAAGGTGGCTAAGGAAGAGAAAGAGATGCACGGTCAATGGTCAGTTCAGATGGAACCTTTGTAAACCAGTTACATTAGCAGATCCTCAAAGACACTTTACGAGATAGATTACATTATTAACCCCATTTTACAGCTAAGAAAAGAGAGGCTCTGAGAGATGAAGTGACCAATCCTAAATTATACTCCTAGGGGAGAGGCTGTCTGGAACGAGCCCGGGTGATCTAATTTCAAAGCCCAGGCTCCGAAACACCATAGCTTAGAGCTCCCTCAAAAACAGGGAAACTACCATGTTACTGGGCATTTATTATGTCTCAGATGCATGGACTAGACTTTAATCTCCGTAATTCAGCAAAGTGAGATCATGGTGCTCCTTTTACAGTCGGGGAGACTGGCGCGCTGTTGGATTAGAGAAGGATGAATTCAGGGCCTTCACCAGCGTTCGGGGAAAGAGGAGATGGCGAGGCAGCCGGCAGCTGCACGCATCCCGCAGCCCGGGTAGGGACAGGCCTCGCTGCCGCACGCCCTGCTCACACTGCAGGTGACCCCGGCGCCTAGAAGAGACGAGCGGGCGCCACCAATGAAGAGCGGCCTTCCCAAACGGCGGGGCGGCGGCGCAGCCAACCAGGGAGGCGCTGAAGGGGAATGGGCGGGAGCTCCCCAGGCTCGAGTTAGGCCGCGTCTCGGGTGCCCTCGCCCCTCACAGGCCCGGACCACCGGGGCCTGGGCCGGAGACCTAGGACCTCGCAAGGTGCGCCAAGGCTTCTCTGCAGAGGCAAAAACCTTGCCTGAGTGCACTGCCCGAGGGGCAGGCCCATACTCCGTTCTCTCGAGAAGCGGAGTCCTCGCTTCCTAGCGCTCGGAAGTTAGGGAGCGCCTCCTTCCTTACCCCCCAAGAGCAACCCTGCTAGGCCGTGAACGCCCTGCGCCTCACCTCGTGGGGATGTGGGAACCGAGGAGGGATTCCCAGCCGCGGACTGTAGCCGGCACCACCCGCTCCTGCCGCCGCTCCGCCTCACTTTCAAACCCCGGCAAAATGGCGCGGCAGCGAGGCCGGGGCCGGGGCGCATGCGCGAGCTGGGTAGAGGCAGGAGGCGGGGCTAGGAACGCTGCTCTGGTCCCACCCAGGCTCGAAAAGCCAATTGGGACTCTGGTTTGTTTTTGCGCTGATGTCACAAGTGACAATGCCCTTTGGTGCTGAGCATTCCAACCAGCTTCAAAGTCCATTTTACTGAGAGGAACGCAGATTCAGCGGGTAGCTGTTGGTTTGCTACCTATTTTGATGTCAGGGCTTAGAACGTAGTAGGTTTTAAATGTTGAACTGTCCAAAGTCATGCACATAGCATCTCATATTAAGAGAACTTCCCCTCCTCGTGGAGCTTCCATTTTAGAGGGCAACATGGAATAAACAAATGAATAAGAATTTCAAATCTAGGTAAGTGCTGTGAGAAGAGAATATAAAACAAGATGATATGGCAAGCAGTAAATTGGACGGTAAACGGGATACTCAAGAAAGGCCTCTGAACAAGTGATAACAGACCTGAATTTTAGCCAGGAGACAGTTGAGTGACAGATCAGCCTGGCGAGCATTCTAAAAGATTTGGATAGCAATAGCAAAGGCTCTGAGACAGGAACGAACAATTCTGGGGCTTAGTGAAGTAGAGGGTGGCAGGGAATGAAGTTAGAGAAGCCACTCCCTCTCCGCCTCGCACCGCCATTTACACACATTGTTGGGGTTTGCTACAACTCCAGACTGTACCGAAAAAGAAAGAAAATAATTCAGCCACTTGGAGGAGTAGGGAACTAATCATTCGTGCAGTATCCTTTGTTTCCAAACCCTGATAAGACAATCTGTCTAATGTATGGAAAGAGATTATGAAAAGACACATTATTTATGATGTACACCATAAGAGGAAGATAATTTTACATTTCATTTGGATTCAGGAGGGTGTAAACACATCTGGCTGTGCTTAGAAAAAGCAGGTCTTCTTTTGGCTCAATCTCTCTCTCTCTCTCTCTTTTTTTTTAAGAGACAGAGTCTTACTTTGTCGCCCTGGGTAGAGTGCAGTGGTGTCACAGCTCACAGCAACCTCCAGCTCTTGGGCTTAGGCGATTCTCTTGCCTCAGCCTCCTGAGTAGCTGGGAATATAGGCACCCGCCACAACACCTGGCTATTTTTTGTTGCAGTTTGGCTGGGGCCGGGTTTGAACCTGCCACCCTTGGTACATGGGGCTGGTGCCCCATACTCACTGAGACTCACCCTCAGTCTCGCTTTTAAGGCCCAAATGAAATGCAGAAAGAAATTGAAAAGTATCTGATTGTTGGTTATTGCTTTTTTTTTTTTGAGACAGAGCCTCAAACTGTCACCCAGCTGTGTGGCATCACAGCTCACAGCAACCTCCAACTCCTGGGCTCAAGCGATTCTCCTGCCTCCACTCCCAAGTAGCTGGGACTCCAGCCCCCCGCCACAATGCCCGGCTAATTTTTGGTTGTACCTGTCATTGTTGTTTAGCGGGGCAGGCTGGATTTGAACCTACCAGCTCAGGTGTATGTGGCTGGTGCCTTAGCACCTTGAGCCACAGGCGCTGAGTCTATTACTTTTTTTTTTTAAGTGGAGGCACTTTTATTTCTTTTTAAATATATGCTGCATATGTGATGGGGAAATCCATACAACACAAAACAAAATAATCTTTCACTAATTAGGACGTGAACTGTAGGTAATGTATTATTTATGCCCTCTACTGCCTTATTTGAATTTTTCTCTATCCGATGTTTTCAGTCTGCCTTTGGTTTTCATGTTGAAGCCATGCTTTTAGGTAAAGGTTGATGGTATTTCTTCTTGATAAAGTCTGCCACTTGAGGCGCCAGCCACGTACACCTAAGGTGGCGGGTTCGAATCCCCAGCCCGGACCCGCCAAACAACAATGACGGCTGCAACCAAAAAATAGCCGGGCGTTGTGGCGGGCGCCTGTGGTCCCAGCTACTTGGGAGGCGGAGGCAGGAGAATCGCTTGAGCCCAGGAGTTGGAGGTTGCTGTGAGCTGTAATGCCATGGCACTCTACCCAGGGGGACAGCTTGAGGGTCTGTCTCAAAAAAAAAAAAAAAAAAAAGTCTGCCACTTGACAAAATGAAAATATTTCTTTGTTTCTTCCAAAGCTTTCCTCTTCCAATTTTGTCTTGTCTTATATTAATAAGGTTGGACCTGCTTTCTTTTGGTTAACCATTTCCTGGCATACCTGTTATCATCCCTTCATTATCGCTTTTCTTTTATCCTTTTACATTATACTAGTTAAGTGTGGATGTGAGCCAGACTGCCCAGGTTAAGATCCTGACGCCACCTTGTGAGGGTGGACAAGTACTTTATAATTTATTAGTGGCCTAATCTCTAAGATGGGATGATAATAGTAACTTGCCTCTTCGGGTGGTTGTGAGGATTAAAAGACCAGTGTATATGAATCCTACAAAAGAGCACCTGGGAAATAAGAAATGACCAGAGCACTGGTTGTTATGGCCATTCTATGGCTGTTTAGAAGTGTGTTTTGTCATCTTCCCATCTCTCAGCCCTCCTTTCCCCCAGGTGGTACTGCCTTAGACCAGGGTAAGCCCCTGGACCCTTTGCTTTAGATGGCTCCACTCTGGCCCTCTTCCAGCTGCTCCTTCACACAGGGAAGCAGCCCTTGGGCCAAGTAGATATGCTCACCCAGAACCTGTGCTGCCCCCATTTAGACCACACTCTAGTCCAGCGGTCCTCAAACTTTTTAGAGGGGGCCAGTTCACTGTCCCTCAGACCGTTAGAGGGCCAGACTGCAGGCACAAGTCGGCTGCTAAGCAGGACAGGCAGCGGCAGCAAAAATACCCGGCAGGCCAGATAAATGTCCTGCACGTGGCCCATGAGCTGTATGCTCTAGTCGCATAGGGCCCTGGTATGCCCCACCAATTGGCCCCCAGTCTGTGAAGCCCCCTTGCCTGGGTCACTTCTTCAGAGGATGAGCTGCGCAACAGCTGTGAGCACCCCCCAGCTAGAAGGGTAAGTAGGAGGCAGGTGTATGCAGGAGTTTTGGCCAGAGCTTAAGTATCCATGTACACATGCAAGTCTTTGTGATGCAGGCTGAAACCTGAAGTGGCCAAAAGATGCAGGTAGTGGGCCAACTTTCCCCCCTCCAAAACTTTCAAATGCTCGTAAGAGTAGCCTGAGTAGTAGGTAAGCCTACATTTGTATTTCTCCCCCACGGTCTTCTAAGTGCTAAGTGTGTTCTTTGCTCTATCACCTGGCATCAAGGTAGCAATGGAAAAGAGGGATGGGAATGGAGAGGATCTCAGGCAGGAAATGGAGAGGATCTCAGGCAGGCTTTAGAGCAGTGTTTATCAACCTTTTTTATTTCACTGCCCACTTGAACCTATAGTTAAATCTTCTGTGGCACACTTAAATTATGTTGATCAAAAAAAGTATAAAAAAAGAATATACTTTGCTTTTAACTTCTTTCAACAGTAATTTAATAATCTTTAAAAATTTTTGAAGCTGGGTGCAGTAGCTCACGCCTGTAATCCTTACCACCTTGGGAGTCCTAGTTGGGTGAATTGCTTGAGCTCAGGAGTTTGAGACCAGCAAGAGTGAGACTGAGACCTCATGTCTAAAAACAGCCATGTTGCAGCAGGCACTTGTAATCTCAGCTACTTGGGAGATGGAGGCAAGAGGATTGCTTGTGCCCAAGAGTTTGAGGTTGCTGTGAGCTATGATGCTACAGCACTCTACCAAGGGCAACAAAGTGAGATTCTGTCTTAAGAAAAAAAGAAAAATGAAATTCTTTCTTTCTTTCTTTGGTGGAAGGGGAGGGGGCATAAGACTTACACAAGAGTCCAGGGAATGTAGCCCAGAGCTGAGGGTCAGGACCTTCCAGGGCTCTTCTCACTGGGAAGCAGGTGTCCAGGACTGATTTCTACCCAACACAGTTATGCAGGGGAAGTGGGTCTTCAGGCAGCAGCTTCCTCTTCAAACCAAGCAGGGAAGACTTGAATGGAGTTGTCAGTAGCCCAGGAAAGCAAAGGAAATTATCTAATCCTCCCAAACTTGTGAACTATTCATTGATCATCCTAGAATATTCAGCATATGGTGGCTCATGCCTATAATCCCAGCGAGTTGGGAGGCTGAGGTCAGAGGATCACTTGAAACCCCGTTTTGAGATCAGCCTGGGCAACATAGTGAGACCCTGTCTCTACAAAAAAATAAACAAAAGATTTATTACTGTGTTTTCATCAAAATTTGTGATCTTGGTCGTTTCTTCTTGCCTTTGTAAAGGACCAGAAGGGAGACATTAGCTACTTTGACAACCTTAAAGCGGACTCCAGGAATGTCACCAACGGCATGACCTTTTCGACCAAATCCAGCAACCAGAACTTCATTGTTTTCCTCAATAAAGTTCAAGCAACCATCGTTGGGTACAAATGCTGTGATTTTCTTGCCATTTTTAATCAGCTGGACCCTGACACACTTCCTGATGACAGAATTTGGCTGTTTGGCTTCAACTCCTACTTTTTCCAACACAATCCCCTTTGCATGGGAAGCACCTCTGAAAGGGTTGGCCTTTGGGGCTGTGCCCAGATGGGCCTTCTTGTACTGTTTATCATGACACTTTTTTTTTTGAGACAGAGCCTCAAGCTGTCACCCTGGGTAGAGTGCTGTGGCATCACAGCTCACAGCAACCTCCAACTCCTGGGCTCAAGCGAGTCTCCTGCCTCAGCTTCCCAAGTAGCTGGGACTACAGGCGCCCGCCACAATGCCTGGCTATTTTTTGGTTGCAGCTGTCATTGTTGTTTGGCGGGCCCCGGCCTGGATTCGAACCCGCCAGCTTAGGTGTATGTGGCTGGCGCCTTAGCCACTTGAGCCACAGGTGCTGAGCCTATCATGACACTTTTGGTCTCGTCTGTGACTACGGAGCTTCCTAGCAGTTCGGAGCCCTCGACACTTGCCCATCATGCTGGCACTGCGGGCCTACGCGAAAGAGAGAGCAAGATAAATTCTTTAAGCAATTCTGAATTAATGAAAAGTAGACTGCAGGACTGTGGCAATCTTTAGGTGACATGAAAATTCAATTTTATATAAAATATCCTCAAGGGCTCAATTATCAAGTGAACACACCAGATAAGGTTGTCTGATAACTGGAAATAAGCATTTTTTTTTTTTTGAGAGTCTCACTTTGCCACCCTCTGTAGAGTGCTGTTGCATCATAGTTCACAGCAACCTCCAACTCTTGGGCTTAAGGGACTCTCTTGTCTTAGCCTCCCACATAGCTGGTACTACAGGCACGTCCCACAACACCCAGCTATTTTTAGAGGCAAGTTCTTGCTCTGGTTCAGGCTAGTCCCGAATCCATGAGCTCAGGCAATCCACCTGCCTTGGCCTCCTAAGTGCTGGGGTTACAGATGTGAGCCACCACACCTGGCTGGAAATAAGCATTTTAAGAAATAATCAAAATCATTTTTGCCAGAATCATTTGAATCCCTCCCCCTCCTACTCTTCCTCTTTCTCTTGCTGTGGGCACATAGTTGCATTTACTCAGGTGGCTATGCCTAAGATGTGACACAAATAACCAATGGGAGGACGTTTTAGCAGATTTCTTAAACAAGCATACTACACAGGTTTATGAAAATTCCAGGGAATGGGTGCTGGCCCTGTATACTGAGGGTGACGGGTTCAGGCCTGGCCCTGGCCAAAACTGAAAAAAAAAAATATATATATATATATATTCCAGGGAACCACTCTGGGTCTCTGAAAAAAGAAAAAAATGTATTATTGTTTAAACTGTGTTCTAGTCTGTTGGGCAGAGTACAAATGCATGCAGTATAATTTTAAAATTACCTGTACAAATGCTTAAATGAGGGGCATCTTAAAAATGGTCTGGCCCTTCTACCCTTCCTAAACCAGTGATCCTTTACCAGCATCTTCTCCTTCATAAAATGGGTAAGCAGAAGTGAATTTTTTAATTTTTTTGGATGCAGAGCCTCATTCTGTCACCTTGGCTAGAATGCAGTGGTGTCATCACAGCTCACTGAAACTTCACACTCCAGCGATCAGTAGCCAGGGGATCCTCCTGCCTACTTGTTGTAGACATGGGGTCTTGCTTTGCTCAGGATGCTCTCAAACAGCTGGGCTCAGGCACTCCTCCTGCCTTGGCCCACAGCGTACTAGGATTATAGGTTAGCCACCATGCCTGGCCTGAGAAGACAATGTGTTTCGGCAATTTCAGCAGTAATATTTTAAGTATAGTGATTGTTTATAACTTTAGAGTACTTGAGAAGGAATGGATTCTGAACTCAAGAGGAGGTAAATCCAAGCCTGGATTTTCCTGTCTTGCTAGGTGAGCACTCTGTATAAACCCTTTAGAATCAACTTCGACTCCCTCAGTGCCCAGCTGGCTACCCTGCCAGTCCTGCCTTCAGTGCCAATGACAATCGATTTCTGTCCTCTGGTGAACTACACACTGGTCAAATTAGTAAGTTAAAGTGGATTCAAGAGATATACAGAAATTGGGCAGTGCCTGTGGCTCAGTGAGTAGGGCACTGGCTCCATATATACTGAGGGTGTTGGGTTCAAACCCAGCCCCGGCCAAACTGCAACAAAAAATAGCCGGGTGTTTTGGTGGGCGCCTGTAGTCCCAGCTACTTGGGAGGCTGAGGCAAGAGAATCACCTAAGCTCAGGAGCTGGAGGTTGCTCTGAGTTGTGAGGACATGGCACTCTACTGAGGGTGACAAAGTGAGACTCTGTCTCTAAAAAAAAAAAAAAAGTCATTTACATTAAAAAAAAATAAGAGAGAGAGAGAGATATAGAAATCTCATCTCATGACCGGATTTCCCCCCACCCTTTTCATGGGGGGGGGCTTATAAGAATTAAGACCCACAATTAATATATTCCCATTACTAATTCTATTTAGGGTGGTACCTGTGGCTCAAAAGGGTAGGGTGCCAGCCCCATATGCCAGAGGTGGCGGGTTCAAACTCAGCCCTGGGCAAAAAAAAAAAAAAAAATTCTATTTAATACAGAGGCCAAATTTTACCAACAATTGAAAACTGTAAGCTTATACCTGCCATTAAGAACAAACTCAAACTAACCAATACCATGGCTTGATATATATTTTAATTACTACATTAAAAACAGCTATACTTTTTAAAACTTTATTGATTTACCACCTGATCAAAGCATGAGATATTTTAACAGTATTATACATAATATTTTTACATAGAAAAATTTACATAGCATTTCATATTATATAATTCTGCTTATTCTTTCAAAAATGTATACATCCATTGGGCAAGGAATGCTTTTCATTAAATTACTAATATTAAATGCACTTAATCATCGTGTATAGATTCAACCAAAGTAACTATTAACTAACTTTTAGGCATTTTATGGAGGTAAAACATACATTTTGCACATAAAGAAATATTTTATGCAAATATGCAGATAAAATTTTTTAAAAATTAGAACACTGAAAAAAACTATACCTTTTGACAAAGAGTGCTTTGTTTTGTTTTGTTTTGTTGGAGAGCAAGGATTTCCAGATGTATTCATTCTTTAAAATATTCAGCTTTGGTTTATTTCCCAAATTGCAAAGCTGCTGATAACAAATTTCTAGGATTTCATGTAAGTTCAAGCTATGTTTACTTTAACACAAATATTAAAAGAGAATCCAGAAAATATAGTATTAAGGATCCAGCTTCTATTGAAACCAATATCCATTTGCATCGTAACAACAAACATTTGAATGAGATCATCATACTTGTACTTGGCAGGTTCCTTTAATAACTATAAAGACTATTAAATGTATAGCCGTAATCATGAAAAACCCAAAAAAGATTAGGTATTTTTGCATTTTGTACAAAAGTCACCTGTCAGGGGAAAATGGTGTGTTTCCCAATATTATTATACAATTTTCATACTGCATGTTCTTTGGTTGTATGTGAGGAGCACAGGGAAAAGGCATATTGGACTCTAATGATGCATATTAGAAAGAAAATTTCCCATTCGTGGTTTGTTGTTAAGATGCCAGAGCTGGTGATTTCCCTAACAGCAGTAAGAAAAAATTGCTCAAAGCAGCAGTATTATAACAAATTAAAACTTCTCTAGAGACCCAGAACATATAATCAACACTTAAAGCATTCTGAAAAAGAAATAAGCCCTTGGAAAATGTTCACTCTCCTCCATAACTTTGTTAAGTGAATGGTGTTCTGGCCTGATGTTGCGGAGTTGCACACACCCTTTCACTAGTGTTTGAGTGGCAGAAGCCACATTTACCATGAGAAAGAATAGATTTATTCATAAAAAAGAATTTAGGAGGAATGGCTTATTACTGGAGGTAAGGGATTTCCTCTGTTCGTCACTGTCCACTGACAAGAAAAATTACCCTGAATGGTTTTATATCCAGTTTTTTAAAAGTCCATTGCTGGTACAATTCAAATGCCTCATTCAGAAAATTAAATCTTTGAAAAGATAAAATTAAAAAATTCAAGCCTGAATGTTTTCAGCAAGTGATAAAACATACTGATATATTTCTTACCCTGAAAGAGGCAAAAATTAAAGAGGCGGCAGGAATACTCTTGCAAAGTCTTAAGAGTCACATTAAATAAAGAAAATGCCATACAAGACCCTCAGAAGAAAAGGAAAAATCACCAATTGGGGATATAGTGATACGTAAGATGTACTAGTGAATGAACATGCATATTCCCCATTTATGCCTTTAGTACAAAAATCAATGGAGATGACTGACTTGTTGGGATTATGATGAACTATGAGACCAGGGAAGACAAGTTTAAAGGAAAAGAGTGAAGAGGTAATGGATTCCAGGAGAGTAAGTGAAATGTGCTAACATTTTCCATTCACAGTAAAATATCCTAAAATATTCTCACATAGTTCTTCCTTGCTTAATTACATAGCTCTTATCCAATGTATGTAAATAATGCAAAAACCTAAACCTGCTCTTTTTTTCTTTGGTAGAGAAATTAAAACACTTTGAGAAAGAAAAAAGGAGACAAGAGTTCTGTTGGCCAAAACCAAACATTTCTCAAGGCAGGCTGTTAAAACAAAAAAGAAAACTTAAGAAATTGGTCTCTTAGCAAGCAAAAGCACCAGAAATCCTTCTCTAGAAAGAAAAAATATCTGATTTTACAGATATGTTCCCAAACTACTAACTTCTAAGGCACCATAGTTGACATCGATACAACCCAATTTACAGGACTAAAGAGCACAGGCGGAAGTCTGAATGTTTCACTCACTCAGCGTGACACTTCTGATGCTCAGTGCTGCTCTAAAGGAGCACTGGATGAGGGCAGAGGATGGAGGACATGTTCTCTTTCTCATGGACTCAGAATAAACTAAGCTTCCAAGACACTGCTTGCAGGCTTTGGGCAGTACTTGTATACTGCCCACTTTTACTAGACAAGCTGCATCAGAATTCACTTCTACTGCAGATAAGAGTATTGCACCATCATTAACATAATCAGGACCTCAGAATCTAACCCGTCAAAGAACGCAGCTCCTAGGCTCAAAATAATGGAAGTGCTGGGCACATGCCACCTCCTGCTACTGTCACAGTTCAGCTGTGCGGGCCCCAGGACAGTGCTGGTTCCACTCGTGACATTTGGCTGAGGTGGTTCACAGGAGTGATGCTTCTATGCACAGTTACTGTCCTAATCTCAAGGGCCCTGTAATGGGGGCTGTGCAAAGCAGCAGTACTAACCATCAGTATACTCTTCTGAGGTAAAAATAAAAAGGTTTATTCAAAGATAAATGAATTCTGGTTAAATTACTACTTCATTTTTCCTACTACTTCATATATTAGATTTCAGAGTGCATGAGATGGAGAATGTATTCTGGAAATTGTAATTTAACACCCATCCATGAATACATACTTCAAGGATGTATCTTCATTAAATTTACTTTTGCCTATAGACTTTTCCTCCCCACGTTACTAAAAGGAGAGCCATGAGGCACTACATTTGTATTTAACCTTGCAAGCTCTTAATTCTAACTTAATTACTCTGTCTTCAATCAACCTCCAATAATATCTTTTTGTAAAATACTTTAAAAATCACTCAGACATTAACGAAACAAACAAAAAAAAACCCTTCCTTTCCCCACCCTTTCCCAAACTAATCAACTACAGCTGACTCATAACTGACAAAACACTCAAACTTAACACACTCAAACAACAACAAAAAATCCCAGCATATTTTAGATGGCAGTGAGCCGTTACAAGAAATTTTATTAACATACTCTCTAATAATCACAAACCTATACAGCTACGTTCAGTATTTTCAAGGAGAGTGACTTCTGACAAAACATTTATAGCCAATCGTGGGACTCTGCTAGAAAATGATGGCATTTGCAATGACAGATTCGACAGTTTAATCAGTAAAATGGAATGACAGACAGGAAGGAAAAAGTAGGTAAGAGTTCGGCTGGCCAAAACCAAACATTTCTCAAGGCTGTGTTAACCGGGTATGCAACAGTTTAATAAAATACCACCTACTGAGTTAACTGGGTATGCAACAGTTTAATGAAATACCACAAGCCTTAGTCGGGGACTGTGATGGGACCAGCTTAGAGGCCACCCATATCCAGGCTGTCCTGAGATCCAAGATGCCTACTCATTGTTTCTATGACCCTTCCCGAGCTGTGCCAGTCGGAGATGGCATGATGAACATTCTGCAGAGCTGCAGCAGTGGCCCACAAGGGCCAGGGCTACCACACTGGTGACTGTGTTGCTGGTGCCTGTGATGGCTCTTCTGGAATCCATATCTTATATACGACGCCTATCCGCAGGAAGAACTTCCGCAGGACTGCTCGGAGCTCAGGGATCAAGTCAAACTGCATAATCTCACACAAGTAGGGGTAGTACATGGAAGCATGTGCTTTGAACTTGAGGTGGGAGAGAAGAAGAGAGATAAAATTAAAACATGGAACTGTTTTTTGGTACCCAGTTTCTGAAAAGTGTTCATCTCACCCTGGAACTTCCTCTTCTTTTTTTTTTTTTTTTTGCAGTTTGAACCCGCCACCTCTGGCATTGCCCTACTCTTTTGAGCCACAGGTGCCGCCCTCCTTTTCTTGCTATGGGAAAGTTAATACCAAAAAACTTGCGGTTAAAACTTCTTTTAATTATATTTAAATTTAACTTCTTTTCATTGTATTTGCATAGCCTTGCTACCAAAAGTCAATACTCTTTCATTTTGTAAAGCAAGCTGCTAGGTCTAAACCTAGGGCTTCACAATCTTAACCCTCTCATCCAGCATTGAAAACCACCATATTATTCCTAACAGCAATACATGTGGTTTAAATTTCAGCCTTTCCCAACTGAGATTCTTCCAGAGAAAAAGCCCTAATATCCCAATGCATCCACCATTTGTAATAAATTAACTTAATCTCTAATCCATCTAGAATGGTGCTTGTCATGTAACCATCCTTGGGAGAATTGAGAAAAGAGTTACTTTAAACTCTGAGTGAATAGCCAACCCAAACCCTATGTCCTAGAGGACATATCTAAGTTTACTTATT
Source organism: Otolemur garnettii (assembly GCF_000181295.1). Lineage (NCBI taxonomy): Eukaryota > Metazoa > Chordata > Mammalia > Primates > Galagidae > Otolemur > Otolemur garnettii. Next base: position 10,596,916 of record NW_003852418.1, on the reverse strand, counting down.
TATACCTTTTCGTCATTTATTTTGAGGGTTTTAGTTAGAAGTAACAACAGGAGACTTGTCCAGGCCTCCCGATGGCTTTCAGAATTCACCGTGATGAAATAGGCAAGAGCTTCACTGCACACACTGGAAGAATTAGAGAGGGGGAAGCATGTCAAATAACTGATTAACATCTCCCATACGGGGAAGAACTATTTATTTTCTTGCAATGAGCATTTACTGAGCAATTGCTCTGGCTGCATTATCTTGGGCAAATCACTAAGCCTCAGTTTCTCCAGCTAGCACCGAACTCAAGAGCTGTGACACTCAAATGAAATTAGTATCTTAAAGATAGCTTAGCTCAGGCCTGGCATATGGCTAGGGCTGGGCTCAATGACTGCAGCACAATTAGCACAAGAAGAGCTTTCTATTCACAGTTAATTATATAACAGCCATTCTTTATAGGGGTAAGAAGTTGAAGGGGTAGGAGGCTGAAACAGAAGGATTGGCTGAGGCTAGGAGTTCAAGACAAGCATAGGTGACATCGTAGAAACACTATCTCTAAAAAAAAAACATTAGCCAAGTGTGGGGGCATGTACCTGTAGTCCTAGCTATTTAGGAGGTTGAGGCAGGACTGCTTGAGCCCGAGGAGTTTGAGGTTGCAGTGAGTTAGTTATTGTATCATTACACTCTAGCCCTGCAGACAGAGTGAGAACTTGTCTCTTTTTTTTTTTTTTTTTGAGACAGAGCCTCACTATGTTGCCCTCAGTAGAGTACTGTGGCATCACAGCTCATAGCAACCTCCAAATCTTGGGCTTAAGTGATTCTCTTGCCTCAGCCTCCTGAGTAGCTGGGACTATAGGCGCCTGCCATAATGCCCGGCTATTTCTGTTGCAGTTGCCACTGCTGTTTTAGCTAGCTGGGGCTGGGTTTGAACCCACCACCCTCAGTATATGGGGCTGGTGCCCTACCCACTGAGCCACAGGCGCTGCCAAGAGAGCTTGTCTCTTAAAAAAAACTTCACAGGCTCGGCGCCTGTGGCTCAAGTGGCTAAGGCGCTAGCCACATACACCTAAGGTGGTGGGTTCGAATCCCCAGCC
>NW_003852418.1:10580970-10594729 GCF_000181295.1 Otolemur garnettii | reverse complement strand
TGGTTGAGCTATAGGCGCCGAGCCACATTCAATCTTATATGCCAAAATTCAGGACATACCATAATTTAGTAATCCACTCCACAGTTGAGCTGTTTATAATTTTTTCTCTTCATAAGTCTGCAATGAATATTCTGGGTGGGAATCCTGGTTCCTATTTCTAAAATATTTCCTGAGGTAGATTCCATAACAATGGAATTACAGAGTCAAAGGAAACAAACACTAGTATAATCCAACCTCCTTATGTCACTGTACACTCCAATTAGCTGTGCAGGCAAGTGTGTGTCTTATCGCCCAGCTGCCTGCACTGTGTGACACTGTTTTTAAATCTGGAAGGAGTTAAAAGGAAGCTCAGACAGCAGCATAGTGCAGGATGCCCAGGAAGGTGCATGAGGCTTTCTCTCTGGGGTCCCACTATCTCCCCACTGGTGCATGTCTGCATAACTGACACGGGTATGTTCTGTTATCTACGTGACTCTAATACACTTTTCTTGGAAGGAGGAATGAGGGACCTAACAATAACTCTAAACAGGACCTAGTTCCAAGAGGAACAGTGACCTCAGGTCTTTAACCAGGGTCAAGACTTCCCTCCAGTCTGCCAACTTTAGGTCAGACCACTTGTCGCTGCTCACATTTCTGTGCCTTAAGGAGGGTTTATGAGTGAAACAGAGGAGGTCCTGCCCTCTTCCAGGCATTAAGAAAAGTGAAATGGAAGAACCACCAAATAAAAGGAAAAAAATGAAAAGGAAAATGTCTGGGGTGTCAGCATGTAGGCATTTTTCTACTTTTCACAGTATTGTGAAACATCTTTTATATGACAGACATGAAATCTTCAAACTTACGTTAGAAGTCGCCGCTGTATTTCCTCCCAGGAATCCCTGCGGTTCTCATCGACATACATTCGAAACAGAATCCTCAAACAACAGGCCAGGCTGCTAGTTTCTTGTTTTAGAAGATTGGGTTTAGATTTGCCTTTAAAGCCTATAGATCACATAGTAATATCAATAGAGCACATTTCTAGGATAATGCTGAGAAACTGTGTGAGAACTAGTTCTCTAGTTACTTTAGAAAATATTGAAATATCTCCTGTTCTTAATTAAACTCTATTGCAACATCAGACAAAGGCAGTCATGACTCTCCAAAAGTTATCCTCTATATAAGACACTCTCTTTCCTCAGAGATGAACTGAGCTGTTCTCTATTTAGACTTTGCTCATAAGCTGGTGAAAGCTGTTACTTTCTTTTTTTTTTTTTTTTTTTTGAGATGGAGCCTCAAACTATCCCCCTGGGGGGAGTGCCATGGCCTCACAGCTCACAGCAACCTCCAACTCCTGGGCTCAAGCGAGTCTCCTGCCTCAGCCTCCCACGTAGCTGGGACTATAGGTGCCCACCACAGCGCCGGCCATTTTTTGGTTGCAGCCATCATTGTTGTTTGGCAGGCCCGGGCTTGGGATTCGAACCTGCCACCTTAGATGTATGTGGCTGGCGCCTTAGCCAATTGAGCCACAGGCGCCGAGCAGAAAGCTGTTACTTTCATCTCCTCAAATGTAATAGCTCTCAGCATGGCGCCTGCAGCTCAAGCAGGTAGGTCGTCAGCCACATATATCAGAGCTGGCGGGTTTGAATCCAGCCCAGGCCTGCCAAACAACAATGACAACTATAACCAAAATAATAGCTAGGCCTTGTGGTGGACATCTGTAGTCCCAGGTACTTGGGAGGCTCAGGCAAGAGAATTGCTTAAGCCTAAGAGTTGGAGGTTACTATGAGCTATGATGCCACAGAGCTCTACCCAGGACAACAGCTTGAGGCTCTGCCTCCAGAGAAAAAGTAATAGCTCTTAAGAATTCTTAAGAATTCTAGTATTTTTTGGGCGACTCCTGTGGCTCAAAGGAGTAGGGCACCGACCCCATATGCCGGAGGTGGCGCCCTGGCCAAAAACTGCAAAAAAAAAAAAAAAAAAAAAAAGAATGCTAGTATTTTTATTTCCCAGTTGCACTGAAGGACTATCTAGCATTTTTCTAAGTTGCAAGATCTTTTCTCTATAAAGCACATGTAAGTATACATGTTCTTAAAGCAAAGCTGTACCAATCAGATAAAGAGATACGCAAACCACTCTTGTAAGCAAAATTATCTGGATATTTTAAAACCATAGAAAAAAAATGATATTCCTTAATTGTGGGTTAAAAAGCAATTTGGGGAGAAAATTTAAGTAATGGTAACAATAGAAAAATAATAGTGAGAATCCTACCACCACCCCTGAAAAAATATAATATACTTACCTTTATACTTTAGAGGGTAAGAGATCCTCTAAAAACCTGAGAACATTCACGAATGCTTTCTGTTTCTCCTAAACTGTCAAAGTTTTGATAATATTTAACTTCAAATTTAATGTAAAATATCATCGCTCACTAGATCAATTACTCAATTATCTAACTTTATTTTTTGCAGTTTTTGGCTGGGGCTGGGTTTGAACCCACCACCTTTGGCATATGGGGCCAGCGCCCTACTCCTTTGAGCCATAGGCACTGCCCTTATTTATTTACTTATTTTATTTTTTGAGACAGAGTGTCACTTGTCACCTTCGGTAGAGTGCCGTGGTGTATAGTTCACATCAATCTCAAACGCTTGGGCTCAAGCAGTTCTCTCAATTATCTAACTTTAAATCTGCCTTTTTCAAATTCTTTTATTTATTTATTTATTTTTTTGGCCAGACCGGGGCTTGAACACACCACCTCCGGCATATGGGTTCAGTGCCCTACTCCTCTGAGCCACAGGCGCCGCCCTCTTTTTTTTGTTTTTTGAGACAAAATCTCACTCTATTACCCTGGGGTTGAGTGCTATGATGTCACAGCTTATAACAACCTCCAACTCTTGGGCTCAAGCAATCCCCTTGCCTTAGCTTCCCAAGTAGCTGGGACTACAGGCGCCCATCCCAATGCCTGGCTTGCTCAGGCTGACCTCGAACTCCTGAGCTTAGGCATTCCACCTACCTCACTCTCCCCGAGTGCTACGATTAGAGGTGTGAGCCACAGCAAATGGCCCTTGCAAATTCTTAATGAGAATCTACTATGTGCCAGGTAGTATCCCTAATCCTGGGATAAAATCTATGTACCATTTCTCTTCTTTCTCCCTCAAGCATGAAAGTATCTGATAAATTATTGCAGCTTTGCTTAAAATCTGAGGAATTTTACAAAGGCTTTCACGTATATTGTAGGATGTGACCAGTATGGTAGCCTTACCTGCCCGCCAGAGGACAGTCCGCTGCTCATAATTGGAGTTGAAGGCTTTTGAGAATGAATGGGACTCCTGCAAGCAGTCCAAGAGCTTGAAGAGGTGCTGGGAGGACATGTACTTATACATGCCCTGGTCCTCCGTCTCTATGTGAATGTCTGCATCCAGTGTGTCTTGCTAGAGGACAGAGGAGAGCTAAGTAAAGAAGATGGAGTGGTTTTGGGCATTGTGATCATAGCCAAGGCAGGCATGATGTTCTAAAAGCCATCCTCTGTACAAGGTATACTTCATTTCTCAACACCATGGACTATTTCCCCTGAGACCCTGTTCACTGGCTATGCTGGTCTGCTGCTGGAGGGCAGGCTTGGCTGGCCAAAACTTACTCATCAGTGCTGCCTCCACTGCATAAACAGGAGTGTGTGTGTTTCTCCAATTATTACACAGTAGGATTGTATTCTATTTTATAAAGAAATTTAAAAAATGACAAACTCAAAATGATAAAAGTGATAAAAGATGTGGGTCTGAAACATACTCACTGAAAGATTAAAAATTGGTAAGCAGGCTCAGCACCTATGGCTCAAGTGGCTAAGGTGCCAGCCACATACACCTAAGGTGGCGGGTTTGAATCCGGCCCAGGCCGCCAAACAACAATGATGGCTGCAACCAAAAAAATAGCTGGGTGTTGTGGTGGGCGCCTGTGGTCCCAGCTACTTGGGAGGCTGAGGCAGGAGACTCGCTTGAGCCCAGGAGTTGAAGGTTGCTGTGAGCTGTGATGCCATGGCACTCTACCCAGGGGGACAGCTGGAGGCTCTGCCTCAAAAAAAAAAAAAATTGGTAAGCAAAGTCCACGTGGCATCTTTAGCCCCCAATCAGGTAATCACTGCACTTAAATAAGGTCAATGATTATGTTTTTAAATGTGAAAGAAACAAAAACCACTTCAAAACATGTATGAAATGCTAGAACATTTTACTAAACATGTTGCCTAAAATCTGAGACATAATTAGAGATTTTTTATTTTTTGAGACTTCTAGAAATAGACCCATTTTCCTTATAATACAGAAATTTAAAAAGGGAAGAATGTGCAACATCACCCAAACTGACCTATAGATTCAACACAATCCTTACCAGACCCCCAGCTGATCCTAAAATTCATATGGAAATGCAAGTGATAAAGAACAGCCAAAACAATTTTGCATGAGAGGCATCAAGTTAGAGGACTTCCCAACTTCAAAACCTACTAACGCTCCAATGATCAGGACAGTGTGGTACTGTCATAAACACAGGCATATATCGATACAAGAGACAGCCCAGAAATAAACCCTTATATTTGCGGTGAAGTTGTTTCTAACACTAGTGTCAGGGAGACTCATTGGAGAAGAAATGGACTTCAGGACAAATGGTGCGAGAACTGGGTATCACATGCAAAAGAAAGGAGTCTGACCCCTACCTCCTCCTGTATGAAAGAATAAAATAAAAAATGGATTGAAGACTAAAACGTAAGAGCTAAAATTATGAAACTCTTCAAAGAAAACAAAGGCCTAAATTGACTGTTTCAGGTTAATTTTACGGTACAAAGAATTAAGACCTAAGTCTTTGTGACTTTGAATTAGGCAATGCATTTGATACCGAACACACAAATGACTAAAGAAAACTGGGCAATGTGGACTTCATCAAAATTAAAAACTTTTCTGCTGCAAAGGACACTATCAAGAAACTAAAAAGAAAACACAGAATGTGAGAAAAGAGTTGCAAATCATATATCTGATAAGGGATTAGTACATCTAGAATACATAGGAACTCTTTTCAGTCAACAATAAAAAGGTAAGTAACACAATTTAGAAATGGGCAAAGGATATGAGTAGACATTTCCAAATACATACAAATGACCAAGAAGCAGAAAAGATGCTCGACATCATCAGTCATCAGGGAAATGCAAATTAAAGCCACAATGAGATACACTTTACATCCACAAGAATGGCTACAATAATAATTTTTAGAAGGGGCAATGAGAACCACTGGGGAGGATGTGAAGAAAACTGGAGGCTTCGTACATAGCTAATGGGAATAAACAATGGTGCATCCACTGTGGAATATATTCTGGTAGTTTTTCAAAGAGTGTTACCTAGTGTTACCACACGATGCTGAAATTCTACTCCTACGTGTATATATCTGAGAGACACAGGTCCACAACAATGTTCATGGCAGCGTTATTCCTAATAGCCAGACAGTGGAAATAGCACAAATGTTTGTCAGCTGATGGATGAATAAGCAAATGTGGTATATCCACATAAGGGAATATTATTCAGCCATAAAGGGGATGATGATGATGATGATGATGATTCAGCATCGCCCTACCGCACAGAGCACCTCCTGACGGACAAGGCCCTTCCTTGGCCGGCTGTTCTTACCTGCGCAGCAACCATGTGCTCTGCGTCCTCCTTTTTGCTCGTGGCAGGGTAGAACACGATGTTGTCAATGGTCTGTATCAATTCCAGCTGGACCACACACTTGATGAGGAGGCTGGCAAACAGTTTCTGATCTATATTAGATGATAAAGATTAACCCTAATAATGATTCAGCCAACACTGTGTAAATATTCCCTGAGATCCTACTATGTGCCAGGCATGATTCTTGATGCTGTAGCATAGCAATGAATAAACCAGACCAAAAAAAAAAATTCCTGCTCCAATGGTGCTGACACACAATTAAATATAGTATTTAACTATAAGATACAGCATGCCAAATAATGATGACACAAGGTAGAGACACAAGGATAGGAAATGTCATGACGGCATTGCAGGTTTAAATAAACTGGTCAAGAAAGGTCTCTATGATAATGTAGTATTTTAGTGAGGACCTAAAGAGGGGGGAAGGATCAGGTATGCAGGTTGTGTGTCCACCAGAAAGTTTCTCTGCTACCAGAAGGCCCTTCCTACAGATTAGCTCTGGTCTGAGCCCTAACCACAGGAAGGTTCGAGCTCCTGCAGCACCCAGGCTCCCTGACCAGAATCTCAGTGTAGGGTTGGCACACATGTAGCTTTTTAAGTTCTTTGTTTTCTGTCTACACTACAGGGAGCAGCTGCTTTCTGCATTTCTACTTCTGTATCCCTTAAGAGCAATCTTATTCTTTTTCTTTTTGGAGACAGAGTCTCACTTTGTCACCCTAGGTAGAGTGCTGTGGCGTCACAGCTCACAGCAACCTCAAACTCTTGGGCTCAAGTGATTCTCCTGCCTCAGCCTCCTAAGTAGCTGGCACTATAGGTGCTGGCTGTATTTTTTTTTTTTTTAAGGGATGGAGATTCAACTCTGACTCAGGCTAGTCTTTTACTCCTTTAATAGTTAGTAACCTTTGACAAGTTAACATCCTTTTTTCTTTTTTTGAAACAGAGTCTCAAGCTGTTGGCCTGGGTAGAGTGCTATGGTGTCATAGTTCACAGCAACCTCCAACTCTTGGGCTCAAGCAATCCTCTTGCTTCAGTTTTTCTATTTTTAGTAGATTCAGGATCTTGCTCTTTTGCTCAGGGTGGTCTCGAACTTGTGAGCTCAAGCAATCGACCCACCTTGGCCTCCCAGATCAGAGTGCTAGAATTACAGAAGTGAGAAGTGAGCCATTGCACTTGGCCATAGTTAACAATTCTTTTTTTTTTTTTTTTTTTGTATGAAAGGTCTTTATTGGCAAGGGAGGGATGCTGCAGAGCAGCACCAAAGAGGAGGGAGGAGAGAAGAGAAAAGGGGAGAGAAAAGAGGAGAGAAAAAGAGGAGAGAGGGGAGGAGAGAGCAAGGAGGAGAAGAGAAGCAGTTAACAATTCTTTACACGGAATTTTTCCTGTTCAAATTAGCAATGTGGTTTCTGCTCCTTACCAGACTCTCACTCCATCTATCTTTGTGTCCCTAGTGGCACAGGAGTGGACCATGTCAAGCACTTAGTATTGATTAATTTGACTGTAGCAAAAGTTGAGACCCCTTTCCCAACATACTATCACTGAAACAGAATGCTGTCAACAATAAATAAAGGTTTTAGTTACAGAAATCAAGGAGGCTGAGTTGTCTTCAAGTTTTTCAGTGTTTGTGAAATTAACATAAATAACTTTCTATGCAAATTTTTTTTTTTTTTTGAGACAGACTCTCACCATGTCACCTGGGGTAGAGTGCCATGGCATCATGGCTGGCAGGAGCCTCAAACTCCTGGGCTCAAGAAATCCTGAGTCAGCCACCTGAGTAGCTGGGACTATAGGTACCTATCACCTCGCCCGGCTAGTTTTTCTACTTTTAGTAGAGATGAGGTCTGCCTCTTGCTCAGGCTGGTCTGCAACTCCTGAGCTCAGGCAATCCACCCAACTTGTCCTCCTAGATTGCTAGGATTACAAGTGTGAGCCACTATGTGCACAGCCAGAATGTTTTAATTTATTTTTATTTTTTGTAGAGACAGAGTTTCACTTTATCGTCCTTGGTGGAGTGCTGTGGCATCACACAGCTCACAGCAAACTCCAACTCCTGGGCTTAGGCAATTCTCTTGACTCAGCCTTCTGAGGAGCTGAGACTACAGGCGTCCGCCACAATGCCCAGCTATTTTTTTGATGCAATTTGGCTGGAAGGCCAGGTTTGAACCCACCACCCTCGGTATATAGGGCTGGCATCTTACCCACTGAGCCATAGGCGCAACCCCAGAATGTTTTAATTTTTTAAAAAATACAGTGGAGTTGCAGATGTATATTCAACTTACACCAACTTGGTTATAGCATTTTGCACTGAAAATAAAAAAAGAGGAAAGGAAACAATGCTAATACTGCAAAGACTCTGCCTGCCTGCACTTAAGCCCAGAAGAAAGGAAGCTGAGCTGGGAGACTGGGAGGAGCAAGGGCGGTATTCCCTGGAGGAGCAGGAGGATGTGATGAATCCCAGGCACTTCTCAGGGAGCAGACACCTTGCTGTGCTGAGAGTGCTTCTCCTATTGAAAGAAATATACACTTGGCCTCCTCACCTAAGCTAACCACTTTATCTGAAGCTGGTGAAGAAAAAGAGATGATTCTGTCCCTGGACACTGGAGAAAAACTGGCTGTTCAGCAGTTACTGAGAGACAGCATGTCAGTCCCACCATGGTGCCTTTTTAATGGATTTCGAGGGTGACTATTTTTATTCCTTCTAAAGAAAATGGTGACCACATACTGCCTTGATCTAACAGGCTGCTTCAGAAGTTAACTTCAGTGTTAACACTTACAGCCTTATGTGCTGAGGTCGGGGTGGGACTGATATAAATGAACAAAGGGGCACACAACTTTCAAAGGACCAGAGTAACACTTTAAAAGTTTTAATTCCTTAGCCTGCCAAAAGCATGTCTGAATCCTAACTCTGCTACAGCTTGGAAAGCTCTATCATCTGTTTAAGCCCCAGTTTACCTGGAAATGTAAAATACTTCTAAAAGGGCTAGTGTAAGGAATAAGTGAGGTCACATACAGGAAACACACAGCACCACACCTGCATATTACCACTGTTAAGTCTGCTTTGAAATGCTAGATAATAAAACACACTATAAGCAACATTAAGAGACCAGTTGATAAAGGTGATCTGAAACTTATGTCCAGAAAAAGGATTTCTAGTACCTAAGGAGCTCCTCCAAACCAGTATGAAAAAGATGAACCCAGCATCAAATGAGAAAAGATTATGAACACAGAGTTCATAGAAGAAAGTGCTCTCAAACATATGAAAAACTGTTCAATTTAACTCACAATTAGAAAATTCTAAATGAAAATTACCCCAAAATCACCAAATTAATTTCACCTACATGATCCCAAAGATGCTGTGAACAGGCACAGTCTTACCAGACAGCAATCTGGAAATACCTTTTTTTGTTTTTTGAGACAGAGCCTCAAGCTGTCCCCCTGGGTAGAGTGCCGTGGCATTACAGCTCACAGCAACCTCCAACTCCTGGGCTCAAGTGAGTCTCCTGCCTCCGCCTCCCAAGTAGCTGGGACCACAGGCGCCCGCCACGACGCCCAGCTATTTTTTGGTTGCAGCCGTCATTGTTGTTTTGGTGCGTCCGGGCTGGGGATTCGAACCCGCCACCTTAGGTGTATGTGGCTGGCGCCTTAGCCGGTAGAGCTATAGGTGCCGAGCCTGGAAATACCTTTCAACATAGCAAATGCACTTATAACCGCACAATTCTGTTTCTGGAAACTTATTATAAACTCACAAGTGACATGTGTATCAGATTATTCAATGCAGTACTATTGTTAACAGCAAAAGATTAGAAATATAAAAATTTATTAGTAGGGAGCCAATTAAGCAAATAAAGTTACTTCTACATACGGGGACAATACACAAATTATATTTAAAAAGGTAAAAGCTCCGTATGCACTGATCTTGAATGATCTAAGATATGTTAAGTAAACCAGAATAATGCATAGTATTCCATAATTTATGTAAAAAGGAAAGACGAATTCACATGTACTAGATGCCTATGTATATAAATGTCTATGGGCAGACATTTGCTTGCTCCTGGGTAAAATGACTCTGGAGGGTATATGAGAAGCTGGCAACACTGGCTGCCACAGGAAGAGAACTGGTAGGCTGAGGCCCAGGGACAGAAGGTGGCTTATCATGTTTATCCTCTGTGCCTTCTGAATATTTGAATCAGGTAATCTGTGTTACTTACTTAAAATAAATAAAAATGTGGTCTTACTTGCATATGGTCGGCCCTTCCAGCTGTCATCCGTTGGGTTAGAGATTTGGCTCTGGCCTCTCTCAGAGGCATTTTTATCTATGCTGCTTAAAGACTGGCGGTCCAGGTCCACATCCTAAATGTAAATCAGAGAGAAATCTAATGCTCACTTTCCTTCATTTTAAGTCAGTACCTGAGCAGAGATGTGCCTATCTTAGCACAGCTTTGTCCCAGCCTGAATTTAGGTGCCTTGTTCAGCTCAAAGCAAAATCAGACAGTATGCACTTCTTAGAGGCTACACTGGAGACCCAAGAATTTCAATTATTTCTTCCCCTCTAAAATTTCACATTTTCTTATTCCAACTCAGAGACCATTTCTCTAGATATTACAATTTAATAATAAATGTGACTAATTTTTAATGAGATCAAGTTAAAAAAATAAGCAGTGTAGGCTTGGAACCCATAGCCAAGTGGTTAGGGCACCAGCTATGTACAGTGGGGCTGGTGGGTTCAAACCTGGCCTGGGCCTGCTAAACAACGACAACTACAACCGAAAAATAGCCAGGTGTTGTGGCAGATGTCTGTAGTCCCAGTTTCTTGGGAGGCTAAGGCAAGAGAATCTCTTAAGCGCAGAAGTTTAAGGTTGCTGTGAGCTGTGATGACATAGCACTCTACTGAGGGCAACATAGTAAGCCTCTGTTGCAAAAAAAAAAAAGGTAGTATAGTAACTAGTTTTTTATAAAGTCCGCAGCAGAAGATAAAGTTAAAAAAACAAAAAATGTTAAAATAATGTTTTAAGTTGCTGTGCCCCAAATGCCTTTTAAAATCTAATGGCCTAATGGCCTTAGAGTTAATTGGGAATAGAAGTTAATAATTCAACTTCCCATGTAAACCAAAGTTGTTTTTTTTTTTTTTGGAGACAGAGTCTCACTGTCATCCTCAGTAGAGTGCTATGGCGTCACAGCTCATAGCAACTGCAAACTCTTGGGTTTAAATCAGTGGTTCTCAACCTTCCTAATGCCACGAACCTTTAATACAGTTCCTGTGGGTCACAACCCACAGGTTGACTCTTGCCTCAGCCTCTCAAGTAGCTGGGACTATAGGTGCCCACCACAATGCCTGGCTTTTTTTTTGTTGTAGTTGTCATTGTTTAGCAGGCCTGGGCTGGGTTCGAACCCGCCAGCTCTGGTGTATGTGGACTGGCTCCCTGACATTGAGCTACGGGTACTGAGCCTAACCCAAAGTATTTTAAAGGGAAATCTGAAGTCAAACCTTTTTCTCTGATGTAGAAGAAAGCACCGTTTATTCAGGAGGGCAAGGAATAAGGACAGTCATGCCATATCGTTATTTATTTATTTATTTTTGAGACAGAGTCTCACTTTGTTGCCCCTGGTAGAGTGCTGTGAAGTCACAGCTCACAGCAACCTCAAGGGCTCAAGCGATTCTCCTGCCTCAGCCTCCCAAGTAGCTAGAACTACAGGCACCCACCACAATGCCCTGCTACTTTTAGAGAGGAGGTCTAGCTGGCTTAGGCTGGTCTTGAACCTGTGAGCTCAGGTAATCCACCTGCCTTGGCCTCCCAGAGTGCTAGGATTATTGGTGTGGGCCACCAGGCCCAAACCACAGCATTTTTTGTAACAGTGAGACATTAGAACTGACCTGGGAGTCCAGAAAGGGAGAATTAATTAAAGAAATTATAATACCATACAGTAACTGAAAGGCTGTTCTCAAGGAATAGTCAAGAATATAGAAAAATGTTCACAATGTTGTTAATGAACTATGTGTCCACTGATCCCTAATTTCAAACATCTATTAGGTATACAGTCACACAAAGAAAAAGCTAGAGGTGTAAACTTGTGCTTTTTACTGGGTGAGATGATTTTTTAATGTCTTTCTGTACTTTGTAAAAAATGTTAATGAACATGTAATACTTTTCGATATTATAACCTTTAATCTGACTTCCCATCAAAAAAAGTACAAACCATATAGGCTCATTAATCTTTTCTGGTTTTCTTTTTTTCAGACAGTCTTGCTCTGCTGCCCAGACTCGGGTGCAGTGGCGACATTACAGGTCACTACAACCTCAAATTCCTGGGCTCAAGCAATCCTTCTCAATCAGCCTCCCCTGACGGAGGGAGGTAGCTGGACTACAGGCATGCACTATGATCATGATGCCCAGCTAATTTTTCTATTTTTAGTAGAGATGGAGTCTTCTTCTTGCTCAGGCTGGTTTCAAACTCTTTAGCTCAAGTGATCTTGCCGCTTTGGCTTCTCAGAGTGTTAGAATTACAGGTGTGAACCATCACACCTGGCCCCAACTGATTTTTTCTATTTTTGGTAGATACAGCATCTCCCTATGTTGTTCAGGCTATTAACCTTTTGCTAAGATATGAGAAGGAAGAAAAGACAACCAAAACAAAAATCCTACCAAATGTTTTTCTGATGATTCTTCCTCCATTCCTACAGGTCTCCATGTCAGCAAACTTAAGGAAATGGGAGAGAAAGAAATTGTTCAATGAGAAAGGCAAGCAGGAGTTTTATGATACCCACGAAATAAACTGTAATAATTAATACTTACACGTGTGGGATAGTTGTTTTGAAAATATCCAACATACAGTTGCATGTTTCATCCCAAACATCAGGGCTGAATTTCTCTCCATTGGATATCACTAAGTTTTCTAAACAATTTGTACCTGATCGAGCCAATTGTTCATTATCTGCAAAATAAAGCAATACCTATCATTAAACTTTGACTGCTGTTTTGATGCCCACTAGGCCCAAATACTTTCTACTGTGAGATAGAGATTGTAACAGGTGGATTTCTAGGCTTGTTCTTTTCTTCCTTCCTTTTTTTTTTTTTTTTGAGATAGCATCTTGCTCTCTTGCTTGGGCTGGTCTCAAACTCCTGGCCTCAGGCAGTCTTTTCATCCTCCTTAAGTGCTAGATTACAGATGTGAGCCATCCCTAGCCTGTTCTTTGGGTAGGCTTTTAATTAATAAAGCTATGCTACAGACAGTACTAAAATTTTTACAGTTTAAGTGGACTATGAAGAGATAAAATTATTTATCATAATTTTTTTCTTTTTTTTTGTTAGAGACAGAGTCTGATTTTGTCGCCCTCGGTAGAGTGCTGTGGCGTGACAGCTCACAGCAACCTCCAGCTCTTGGGCTTAGGTGGTTCTCTTGCCTCAGCCTCCTGATTAGCTGGGACTACAGGCGCCCACCACAACACCCGGCTATTTTTTTGTTGCAGTTTGGCTGGGTTCAAACCCACCACCCTCAGTATATGGGGCCATTGCCCTACTCACTTAGCCACATGCGCCACCCTATTCATCATAATTTTATTGGTAGCGATGAGAGAGGGTCAACATCTTGTTCTAATTAAGCGGATCATGTATGAGAAATGGCAAGGTAATATAGAAAATATCAGATCGAGTTTCTACTCAAACACTACATTTCCAATTTTTGCCATCTAAATATTGTTTTATCATTTATTTGAAAACCAAGTCACTTTTTGAAAACTCTTAACTAAATTTAACCTTACCCTAAGCAAAAATTACCTCCATAGATAATCCAGGTCTGATATGCTAGCTGGGTATTTTTCCTGATACATATTAAAATAAACACATAACTATTCAAACAAAAAATTATCCACTGATGAAGCTGAAGCTGTTGATCTTGTCTACAAGAGTCCATTATTTTTTTCTCCAGAGACAGAGTTCCACTTTGTTGCCCTCGGTCGAGTGCCATGGTGTCATAGCTCATAGCAACCTCTAAACCTCAGGTTAAAACAATTCTCTTGCTTCAGCTTCCCAAGTAGCTGGGACTACAGGTACCCACTACAATGCCCAGCTATTTTTAGAGACGAGGTCTCA
>NW_003852418.1:10576849-10580225 GCF_000181295.1 Otolemur garnettii | reverse complement strand
GCTCACAGCAACTTCAAATTCTTGGGCCTAAGCGACTCTCTTGCCTCAGCCTCTCAAGTAGCTGGCACTACAGGTGCCCACTACAACGCCCAGGTTTTTTGGTCGTAGTTGTCATTGTTGTTTGCTGGGTCTGGGTTGGATTTGAACCCACCAGAGCCAGTGTATGTGGCTGGCGCCCTAGCTGCTTGAGCCTACAGCAGTACATTGTAAAAAGCTGTTTTACTTTTAAGCCCAAGAGTTTGAGTTTGCTGAGAGCTGTGATGCCACGGCACTCTACCAAGAATGATAGTGAGACTCTGTCTCAAAAAAAAAAGCATTTTACAATAGAAGTAGAAAGAATAGGATAATGCACAAAACTATATCTTTTTTTTTAAACTACACTCCAAAAGAACTATTTGAATCACTTTTTTTTTTTTTTTAAGAGACAGAGTCTCACTTTGTCGCCCTTGGTAGAGTGCCGTGGCATCACAGCTCATAGCAACCTCCAACTCCTGGGCTTAAGTGAGTAGCTGGGACCACAGGCACCCACCACAACGCCCAGCTATTTTCTGTTGCAGTTTGGCCAGGGCTGGGCTCGAACCCACCACCCTTGGTATATGGGGCTGGCGCCCTACTCACTGCACCACAGGTGCCGCCTGACTTAAATCATCTTTTAAAATATGAAAGTATCTCTATCTTACTATAAAGAAATGCTTTATAAACTGACTTTGCAATGATTGTTGTAGTTAAATTAAAACATATACATTTTCACCATCTAAATTATATATTGTATTCCTTGGTATTACATCTATGTTTCTACATATTGAAAAAATTAACCTCTGATTAAGGACTATGTAAAAAAAAAAATGCCTAGAGAGTTAAAGAATACCTTGTTTTACACACCACTGCAATTGTGCAAATACATCAGAGAGAAGAACTTCGTTCAAAGCTTCATAAAACTGGGTAAATACATCACAAATAGCATAAAGTGCATGATTGCAGGTTGTTGTCATCCATTCAGATTTCTGGAAACACAATAAAAAGATACTGCTTAAAAGCCACTCATCTCCCAGTGAGATGGGCACTCTTATACCCTACCGGCAAAACTATTGAGCAATTTGGCAATTATGTATCAATGGTCTTAAAAATGTTCATGTCCATGGACTCAATAATAACACTACTTCCAATAATCCACACTAAAGAAATAATCAAAGATTTATGAACAAAGGTTTATGAGTAAAGATGATATTTTTACAAACTATAAAAACACAACCAAAAGTCCAGCAGTATGAACATTAAATTAAGCACAGCCACATAAAAGAATATTACAGAGTTTATTCAAAATGATACTTGAATATAAAGAGTATGAGATTATGCTAAACTCATACCTGACACCAAAATTTAAACCCTAAAAATGATGGCCGGGCATGGTGACTCACGCCTGTAATCTCAGCACTCTGGGAGGCCAAGGTTGAGTGGATTGCTTGAGATCAAGAGTTCGATACCAGCCACAGCAAGAGTGAGACCCTGTCTCTGCTAGCCGGTCATGGTCCACGACAGTAATCCCAGTTACTTAGGAGGGTGAGACAAGAGGATTGCTCAAGCCCAAGAGTTTGAGGTTGCTGTGAGTTATGATGCCATGGCATTCTATCCGGGGTGACAGGTTTAAATTTTCTCTCAAAAAAAAAAAAAAAAAAAAAAAAGAAAAGCCATGAAATTACCAGAATATATATAGAGGGATATTTATAAAATCATGGAAAAGAGAAGAGCTGCTAAGCCTGATTCCAAAAGTGGAAGCCAGAAAGGAAATAAAGTGATTGATTTGGTTACTTAAACCTCAAATTTTCCAAAAATAAAAAAGAAATAAAAATAACAAAGTGAGCAAATGATTTGCAGCTCTTGTAAGGAAGGACATGTGATATAGTTTCTATGCTTAAAAATTCATAAATCAATAGAAAAAATGAGTAACCTAGCAGATGAACTAAGGATATAAATAAATAAAATATCATGAAATGATTCAATTCATAAAAGAATGATTTATGCTATGACAGAAAATATGCATGCTTCTAGCAATTAAAAAAGTACTTTAGTGTGATACGTTTGGCCTATCAAATTAGCAATGACTAAATAAATTAAAATATGCAGAGCTAGAATAAATACAGACAACAGGAACTCTCATGCACTGTTTGTTTTTTTTTTTGAGACAAAAGACTCTCAAGCTGGGTGGCACCTATGGCTCAATGAGTAGGACGCTGGCCCATTTACCGAGGGTAGCAGATTCAAACCCGGCCCAGGCCAAACTGCAACAAAAAATAGCTAGGCATTGTGGCGGGCCTGATGTCCCAGCTACTTGAGAGGCTGAGGTAAGAGAATCACCTAACCCCAAGAGCTGGAGGTTGCTGTGAGTTGTGACGACACAGCACTCTACCAAGGGCGAACAAGTGAGACTCTGTCTCTAAAGAAAAAAAAAAAGTCTCAAGCTGTCGCCCTGGGTAAAGTGCTGTGGCAGCACAGCTCACAGCAACCTTAAACTCTTGGGCTTAGCCTCCCAAGGCTTCTCTTGCCTCAGTCTCCCAAGTAGCTGGGACTACAGGCCACCATAACATCTGGCTATTTCATGCACTGTTGACAGAAGAGTTTAAATGGCTACAGGTTTATTTAGAAGTCAGCTTAGCAGTAGGTATCAAGAGGCTTAGTTGTGTGCAAGTCCTAATCTGGCAGGTGGGCCACTTGTCCTAAAACAAAACAAAACAAAACCTAAAACCAAAAAACACAAATGTAGCTACACAAAATGGTAATTTCAGTGCCACCCAGAAAAATGGGAAACAATCCAAATGTTGACAGATAGAACATCCACAATTAGGAATGTTTTGCAGCCATTAAAGTTATAGTAGGAAAAAAGTTACGGTTGTGGAAAAACACTCATGTGTTAAGTTTAAAAACTAGTTTTAATATATGTGGTAGGATTTCATATTTGTAGAAAGAAAGAAGGTAAATCTCACACACACACATGTGTATAGAGGCAGGACCAGAAGTGCTTAACAGTGGCCGTCTGTCGAAGACAGCTGTGGGTCTTTATGTTGTTTTTTGTCTGTTTTCTGATTTTTCAGTAATGAATATTTTTTGGTTTTCTTTTTCTTAAAAAGAATCTCACTCCTTCACCAGGGATAGACTGCAGCAGGATCATCACAGCTCATCTCAAACTCCTAGGCTCAGGTGATCCTCCTGCCTCAGTCTCCTGAGCAGCCGGGACTACAAGTGCCCACCACCATGCCCAGATATATATTCCCCCCCCCCCCAGACAAAGTCTCAAGCTGTTGCCCTGGGTAGAGTGCTGTGGCATCATAGCTCACAGCAACTTCAAACTGTTGGGGTTAAGCAATTCTCTTTTTTTTTT
>NW_003852418.1:10568780-10576600 GCF_000181295.1 Otolemur garnettii | reverse complement strand
AGGCGCCGAGCCGTTAAGCAATTCTCTTGCCTCAGCCTCCCAACAGCTGGGATCACAGGTGCCTGCCACAATGCTCAGCTATTTTTCTTTTTTGTTGTTGCAGTTGTCAATTGTTGTTTTAGCTGGCCCGGAGTGGATGAGAACCTACCAGCCTCAGTGTATGTGACCAGCGCCCTACCCTCTCACTGAGCTAAAGGCGCTGCCCAAGTTTTCTATTCTTAGTAGAGATGGAGTCTGACTCTTGCTGCTCAGGCTAGTCTTGGACTCCTGAGCTCAAGCAATCCTCCTACGTTGGACTCTCAGAGTGCTAGGATTACAACAGGTCTGAGTTACCACACCTGGCTTGGTATTTGTTTTATAACAAGGAAAACATTAAATTATTTTTAAATTAAAAAAAATTAGAAAATTCCATCTATACTATGATATCAACCATATTGAAACCATGTAGAAATAAGGAAAATCTGCCAAAACATTAATTTCTGGGTAGTAAAACATGAATTTTTCTATATATGCTTAATATTCCATTTGTTACTTTTATACCTAGAGAGGGAAGAAATGGTATTCCCAAAGAAGTTATTCTCCCATCTAAAAATCCTGAGATAGAATAGCCTTTCCCTGCCCTTTTACATCTAAGAGACAGATAACAAAAAATACCTAGAGGCATCAAATGTCCTTTAAAGAAAAGGCCTAAATATTCAACATCCTCTCTAACCATAACTTAATTAAAAACCCCTAAGGACCAGAGATGTGCCATTTTCTACTGACTGTTCAGAAGTGGGTATGAACCAAACTATGACCAGTGAGGAGCCCTGCTGAATTGGCAGGTACAATGCCTGAAGGTCAAGCAGCAGACCATGCTGATTTGCTTCCTCTCATTCTGAGGATGGGGAGAGTCTCTTAGGGCCAGCTGGCACTGGTGATAGAGTGCCAGGAAGGGTTTTCCATTTTTAAAACATACCCTTTAGTAGCTCAGTATGTTAAGGACTCCAGGTAGATGACAATGCAACCCCCAGAGGTGGATATAGGTCAGACCTGCCTTCACATCATATCCAGGGCAATGCTGTAGACATCGCCTACCTCTGACTGTTGCTCAGGGAGTTTCATGTTGTCGAAAATCCGAAATACAATTCTGAACAGGTCCTGCCACCAGTGCTTTTCAAAGGTATGGCCATAGCTCTTCATGATCTCAAACATGACTGTGAGTCCTCTGGAGGCACAGAAGAGAGAGTGGGTGGAGGAAGAGAACGAGAGAGAAGAGAGTGGGAGAGAAGGGCCAGATGAGGGAGTGACTGAGGCTCATTTCAGTGATGCAGGGGGCCACCGCCCTGGGGACACAGTTACCTTGTCCGTACATCCAACTTGCATCTGTTAATGATGCAGGAGAGTTCAAATAAGATGGGGAACCAGCCCCGGACCCATACTCTGTCTCCAGGAGCTACATTCATGTCATCACTTGTGTATTCTTGTAGCACCTACAATGGAAATCACACATCAGATGTAGATTAAGCATGCAAAAGGAAAGAACTAGAAGGGAACTAGATCATATTAAGGCCCCACCATAGTCCCCTCCTAATAATCTCCTTTCAGCAAGGGTACAGTCAGGACAAAAGACACAGAGACATGACCTACTGCAAAAGACACATGACCAATTTCCCAAAATAAACCTAGAGACCTTTGTAGGTTTTAGAACAAGCTGAGTGGGGCAGGTCACAAGGGCGGTGGGAGGTATCACATTAAGAACACTAAGCTGGGAGTGGTGGCTCACGCCTGTAATCCTAGCACTCTGGGAGGCCAACATTGCGGGGTTACCTGAGCTCAGGAGTTTGAGACTAGCCTGAGCAAGATAGTGTTGGTATAATATCCAGGATGACTCATTATCTTAGGACTTTCTGGAATGTTACTGTAATATATACCATTTAGAATAGCAGGAGCAACTCCTGCCTCTCCTGTGAGACAGAGTCTTGCTCTGTTGCCCAGGACTATAGGTATCTAGCACCATGCCCAGATAGGTTTTCTTCTTTTTCACAGAGATAGTGTCTTGCTATGTTGCTCAGGCTGGTCTTATTCTCCTGGTCTCAAGTATTCCTTCTGCCTGGGCCTCCCAAAGTGCTAGGATTACAGGTGTGTGCCATCATGCCTAGCCCCAGCAGCTACTATTTACTGAGTGCCTCCTATGGGCCTATTTACTAACAGGAACTGTTAAAGTGCTTTATACAAATTAACAATATATATATTGACAAAATCCCTAAAATTTTTGGGAGAAAATAAAAAGTGATTTTTAGATGTGATTTCTTAGGCACACTACAATGGCGTGTCACTTCCTAAAAGGGATTTTTTTTGATACAAAGTCTCACCCTGCTGTCCAGGTTTAGAAACCCATGGCATTAGCCTAGATTATAGCAACCTCAATTTCCTGGATTTAAGCAATCCTCCTGCCTCAGCCTTCCAGGTAGCTGGGGCTACAGGTGCTCACCACACCACCTGGCTAATTTTTCTATTTTTAGTAGAGTAGCTGGGATGCTCGTGGTTAGGGGAAAGTGTTTGCCCCATGATCCTTTCCTTCCTCATTGCCTGTATGAGCAAGGAGGGGAAAAACATACCCGAGGCCTCTCAGAGACATATTTCCCACAGAAACGGATAAGCCGGATGGCTTCCATGCTCGTGTCGGGGAAAGCAGCGTTGCAGGCAAACTCTGACAAACACTTCACAGCATCCTGAAAGGAATCGATGGCTGCAGGGAAATGGTGCTGGAAAATAGTTGCTGGGGAAACACAAGGCACATTTTGTCTAAGACCAAGATTTAGGGATGGGAATGAAAATATACATAAGATAATTATCCTTATGAAATCTAAGAAAAGCATCTCAGGATCTCTGGAAGACAGTTTTTCCTATTAAATTATTCATGAACAACTGTGTAGAGCATAGCTTGGGCTAAACTGGTTTTCTGAGTTCAAGCAATGATGTAAAGGCCCAAATAGCCGTTCATTCAACAAACATTTACTGAGTGCCACTATGTGCAAAGATGGCCCAAGGCCTTACAATTCCCACAGAGAACAAGTAACACCTTGTTACATGATCGCAGGCAGTCCAGGATAGAGGGATGCCGTATTAACTCTGGGGTAGACTGTCTGGGTGTGAGTCTTGGCTTGACCACTTCCAAGCTGTGCACCCTCAGGTGAGTTTTTCTATTTTGCTTTTTTGTGCCTCAATTTCTTCTTTGATACAACAGAGGAAACAATAGCACAGCTGGCTTATTATTTAGTATAGTTATCTTATTTATTGAGAGAGAGTCTCATTTTGTCGTCCTTGGTAGAGTGCCATGGCTTCATAGCTCACAGCAACCTCAAACTCTTGGGCTTAAGTAATTCTCTTGCCTCAGTCTCCTGAGTAGCTAGGCCTACAACACCCAGCTATTTTCAGAGACAGTTCTTGCTGTGGCTCAGGGTGGTTTCAAACTCATGAGCTCAGTAATCCACCCGCCTTGGCTGCGCCTGGCCTATAGGTATGTTCTATAAAGTTGTTGTGAACCACTGAATTAGTGAATACCGAACCATTGTTCCTAGAGGAAATCTGGAGTTAGGTTCATGTGAGTTTCTGGTCACAATATTTTCATCAACTAATTAAAACATAACCTTGTTGTATGTTTGTTTCTGTTTAAAGACACCTTATTTGATATACATAGTTGATTCATTAACATCGAACTCACAGCCAATAGCACAATAGCTCATGCCTGAAGGAAAATCTAACACATGTATTTTCACATCCTAGTCTCTCTGCATTTAGGAATACTAGTCAACACTCAGAAATTTGTTTAGGGGGCATTTTAAACAGTGAAATCTCTAATAAAAAGCATAAAATGTGAAAAACATGTCAGTAGACCAGAGAAAGCACACTCATTTTTGGTATGACAGCTGCAACAAGAAGGCAGAGTGTCAACTTATTCCACCCCAGCTGGGAACGTGCACCTTGGCATTCTGTTGCTCTGTGCACGTACCTGCCAGCAAATGGCCACAAAAGCACCATGAATACTGGTGAATTTCAGTGAGTAGGTGATTCTCAAACATGGAATCTGCTAATACTTGAGGATTGACTATATTTCTTTAATAGTCACTGGAGTGGCCTTGAGATGGCAAATGTGACTTTAAAATTTCATCTTACTAAGAATAACATTCATGTTTGTTTGCCGGATACAAACTGACTAATAATAGGAAAAGCCATCTAGGGAAGGCAAGGAAAAAAGTCAAAATAGAGTTAAGATGAGAACTAATCCATGCCACATCTTTCAAATACTGCCTGGCACATTATTACATCACAGCAGAGCCACAATGAGGAAAACAGCAAGTAGATGATCACCCTTCTAGACTTGCAGGTGGAACGTTGTTAGTCAGGAAGGAAGAGAGCCACTTACTGACAATGTGGCCCGTGGTCTGGAAGGCCAGCTCCACAATGTTTCCATCGTGATCAGAGGCTGCTTGATGGAACACAGCAAAAATGTTCTTCCAGCCAGAACGGATGTTTGCTGCCTGGGAGTTCACCATCTGGGCAATGCAGCGGATCACCATGTCCCGGATGGTTGGAGACCTGAGGAAGAAATGGGATGGTCATATCATCTGCACTTTGGAGAGCTGGAAGAGAAACAAACACAGCTCATCCCTTAGAAGCAGCACTTAAAAACACATTGCTAAAGCACACAGTAATCCATATTTATTTAGGCTCTGCCACCTTTACTCTCATTCCCTTTCTGAAGATAGCACAATGCCCAGAGCTAGATCCACCTTGCAATTAACAATAAACTCCAGGTTGAACAGCTGACCCTTGGCACCTAGCAGAATAAAAGGATTCAAAGAGCCTGGGTTCCACTAACAATTTGAGCTATGGAACCAAAGTTGAGATGCCTGTCCCTGACTTCTTGTTATGTAAACCACACATAGTCTTGTGGTTTAAGTCACTGTTGGTCAGTTTTTCTGTCCCCAAATATTTCAACTAATATATTTATAATTCTGCTGCTGAGAGAAAATGATTACTGAATTCTTAGTACATAGCCTCTTAGATTTTGTGGCAGAAATATACGTGGACTGGAGTACATATATAGTTTTAAGATGCAATATTTTTAATTATTATAAAACAAAAGCTGAAGATACATGACCTACTTACTGAAAACAGCTGCATGGTTAAACATGGTAACATCTGAATACTTGCAACAGCTTAGTATATATGTCTCACAATGTAAGACATATGATTACAAGAGAACTCTGTGATGTCTTAAACAGAAGGAAATTAAACTGTACAAATCTATTGTTTCTATAGTACTAGCTTTGAAAGTCAGTACAGTGGTCTTGGGAGGCAGATTTGATTCTCCACTTTCATCTGTGTTAGAATAATGTCCATGTTTGTCTTCTAGACCCATAATAACTGATAATAGGAAAGGTCATTTAGAAAAAGCAAGGAGAAAGTCAAAACAGTTAAAAATTAGCTAAAGTCCACAACATAAACAAGCCATCTGCAGATAATGGAGGAATGATGACATACTCAGGCAACTTCAATGCATAATGAATCTGAACTCATGGCTGCTTCCTCATGGGGAATTCAGCAACTTGTTGGCATGAACTATATATATTTCTTAAAATACTTTTGCCCGATCGTTAAAAGTAATATGTAATGACAGCCGAAGTTCTGAAAAACGCAGAGAACGTATAATGAAAAGAAATTCCTTTACATGATGTTGTGGCTATTTTATGTGGAGAAATGCATTTCACTATCTCTATTGTACTCTGTCAAATTCTATATCCTGCATTTTTCTCCTGACTATCAAGCACTTCCAATACGAGGCCTCAGTCTCCTCAGGCACTCTCTCACTGGTGTTTCCAAAGCTTCGAGAATATTTTTGTGCATTTGTTAAAATCAGGAGTGATGCCTGACTCTGGGCTTAATTTTGGGTCTCTTAAAATCAGTGGTTCTCAGCCTTCCTAATGCCACGGACCTTTAATACAGTTCCTGTGGGTCACAACCCACAGGTTGAGAGAACTACTGCTTAAAATAATCAGTAAGGCAGAGAACTGGGATACCAGGAGAAAAAGACACATCCAGGAGACTGCTGCTGCCCCTTCATTCACACCCAGAATAGTAGAGAGCATAGTGTAGTGAATTCCTGTATACCCATCACACTCAGTTGTAACTATTATCAATTCAAAGCCCAATGACAACAGAGATTTTTTTTTAGACAGAGTCTCAAGCTGTTGCCCTGAGTGCCATAGATGCCACACCTACCTTGAGTAGGTGTCACAGATCACAGAAACCTCAAACTCTTGGGCTTAAGTGATTCTCTTATCTCAGCCACCCAAGTAGCTGGGACTATAGGCACCACCCGTAATATCTGGCTTTTTGTTGTTGTCATTGTTCTTTTAGCTGGCCGGGTGCAGATCTGAACCCGCCAACCTCAGTGTGATGACCAGTGCCCTACTCACTTAGCCACAGGTGCTGCCCCAAGAACAGGGACTTTTAAATGTTTTCTTTATTGGAATATTCTCTACAGTAGTGCCTAGCAGATGGCAGGCCTCAGTAAGCACAGGCTGAAGCAAAAGAATCAACAGGATGCTTCAGAGGGACCAGTGTGGAAATACTGGGTCACATAATTCTTTTTTTTTTTTTTTTAGAGACAGAGTCCTGCTTTATTGCCCTTGGTAGAGTGCTATGGCGTCACAACTCACAGCAGCCTCCAGTTCTTGGGCTTAAGCGATTCTCTTGCCTCAACCTCCCGAGTAGCTGGGACTACAGGCTCCCGCCACAAAGCCTGGCTATTTTTAGACACAGGGTCTTGCTCTTGCTCAGGTAGGGTTCAAACGCCTGAGCTCAAGCAGTTCATCCATCTCAGCCTCTCAAGAGTGCTAGGAGTACAGGCGTTAGCCACTGCGCCTGGCCTAACATATAGATCTTAGGACAACTAGTGTGAATCACAGCCTGTTTGTTCTATTTGCTTCCACCAAGAGAAGAAAAAAAATCACTATTTGTGCGATTACTGTCAAGAGGGCTTTTTGGGGTCTCATAGGAGAATGTGACCAAAGGACTTACAGAGCAAAGCACATACCTGTTTTTCTTCATAATATGCTCGAAGGGCCTCAGAAAATCTTTCTGGAAACGGAAGTTGGCCAATTCACCCTTCTCAAGAAACTTCATGGAGAGCTGCCTTAACGAGTCAACAGCAAAGATAGCTACATCTTCATTGGGGTTACAGCCAACCTGGACAGGAACAGAATGCAATGAAACAGGTATAGTGCAATAATTACAGATGAGGGGCTCTAAACATCTAAGATGGATGGCCTACCTTCACAACACTCTGGGAAAGGCACCTGAGAGAAAAGAAAATGCTATTTCTTGGCTATGATCTGCTCGATTTCATTTAAGCATAATGATAAAAAGATTGATGCTGCATATTTAATTAAAAGTGCTTTCACCATGTGCTATTTTTTTTAAATTATAAGATACACATAACGAAATCTACTCTCTTAGCATTTTTTAAGTACACAGTTCAGCAGTATATAATCACGCTACTATGCAACCAATTTCCAGAACTCTTCATCGTGCAAAACTGAAACACTATACCCATTAACCAACATCTCCCCAGATGCTATTTAATTTTATACACATATAAGGAGTCAAAAGTCTTATTTCAGAGTCTTTGGAAAACCTTTCATGCTTTCTCAATGTTTGTCACCTAAACCAAATGATTATAAAATGAGTATCATCAATTTCAAAAATTCTGCACAGGCTCGGCGCCTGTGGCTCAAGCGTCTAAGGCGCCAGCCACATACACCTAAGGTGGC